>NW_010552461.1:0-6715 GCF_000687285.1 Phaethon lepturus | reverse complement strand
GGTCTCTTCTCCCAACTAACTAGTGATAAAACATGAAGAAATGGCCTTAAGTTGCACCAGGGGAGGTTTAGACGAGATATTAGGAAATAATTCTTTACAGAGAGGGTGGTCAGGCTTTGGAACAGGCTGCCCAGGGAGGTGGTGGAGTCACCATCACTGGAAGTGTTCAAAAAACATGTGGACATGGCACTTGGGGACATGGTTTAGTGGGGATAGTGGTGTTGGGTTGATGGTTGGACTTGATGATCTAGAGGTCTTTTCCAACCTTAATGGTTCTGTGATTCTGTGAATATTTGCCTTCTAGTTGGACTTGATAAGAAATGTCTTAGTAGCCATATTAGGATTGTGAAATAAGTATGACTTGTAGGTCTATGGATGGAAGTGAAACAATCTCATGGGACTACAACAAAAGTGAATATGAGGAAAAACTGATAGTACAAGCCATTATCTTGAAACTGAACAAATTTGATTTGGACTTGTCTACAGACATTTATTTATGTGATTGTTCCATGCTGGTCACTTACCAGTGAAGGAAAATAGTACCTCAATTCAAATTATGAATTTAGACTCTTTAACTTAAGAAATCTTTTTCTTATTACATGGACGAAAGAAAAAAGTTAATTGCCTTGTAAATCAGATTGAGGGGAACAAAAAAACCGAAACTAAACAAAACACCCTACATAATATTTATTGATTGATATTTTGCCAGAATATGTTGCAGAGAAAGTAGGAAGTACAGGATGTTTTTAGCAAAAATGTCATAAATATTTAAAATGAGCTCAAGCTTCAGACTCCAAATGCCTAACTGTATGTGTCTACATATAAGTTTTTAAGTTTCCATCACAGAAGTAGGCCTTAGTTGAATTGTCAAAATTTCCTAATTTGCCTTAGTTTCTAGTGCCATTTGAGAGAGTACACTGTCTTGCCAAAGCTCCAGCTGCCAACCTGGCAGAGGTCAGCTGTAGGTCCAGCCTCACACAGATGTCTCAAATACCGTAAGGAGTTTTCTATGACATTTGATACTTATGTTTGCCTATGAGAAACTACCGTCTAGTTAACAGACTGCTGGAACCTGATATCTCACTTTAAGGTAGATACCTAAACTCGGTCAGATGAATAGCTCTCTAAATAAGTGAGCTACCAACACTAGCAAACTGAATTCTGTGACTAAATCTAAAAGCCTACAGTCTCAAGCTGAATACAACCTGTAACATCCAGATATTTAAGTTAATGCAGATGAATCCTGTTCTGAATCTTCCATAATGAGGGAAAAGGGAATGGTAAAATGTTGTCTCTGTTCTAGGCAATTGCAATGAAACTGTTTCTACTATTCATTGCAAAACTGCACCAAGAAAGATATACCAAGTGCTTTGAGAGTCTTTTTTTTTTTTTAGTATGATCTCAAATTGCAGCATTTTCAATAGACGTGTTATCAAAGCAGGGAAATTAATTAGTTGGCTTCAGAAGGCAGAGAGCACCACACAGAAAGATTGACATTTGGCTGAAGGAGACTTTGCATTTCTGTTTACATATCTGGCAGAAAAGAGGTAGCATGAATGTCATCGTTTTGTTTAAGCAACACTGAAGCACAGTAAAGTTAATCATAGAGTCACAACGAAACATTTTTTTCAATATGTGTGAATATCACTCACCAAACTTTCTCTAAATCTGAAGTTCAAAAGAATACACTATTTATTCCAGTACTGCTCATATCAAAGATTCATCTATTTGAAAGCAAATAATTCAGAGACTACTCACATGCTTTGGATTCAGGCCTATGCTCTGAGTTTTGAGATTAAGGGGAAGACAAATATATTGGGGAACTTTACCAAAGTGCAGTGACTCTTTTCTTCAGGGACAGATATTGTTTCTTTTTACTCATGCTCGTTGCCCAGGCAACAGCTTATGCAGTGATCAGTCTTCACCAACATGAAACATTAGCATAAAACTGTACAGATTTAGCATTAAATAGGTATAGACCAATGGGTTTGCAAGAAAATTTGTCTTCTCATGTCATCTGTATTTGTCGTCTTTCTAAAATGTACTGTAAGCAAAACTGACCCTAACACAGGCCGTCCTCAAGGACTCTACAATGTGAACAGACTCAAAAGGGGCTTTAAGAGACACAAAAATGTTGAGCTGAGTTCCTGGATAGTTCAGGAGACGAGTAAGTGTAACCCAGTGCAGTTAGTGAAGATTATTCTTTGCTTATTCAATTTATTCACCCCTTATACCAGTGTTACAGGAAATAATCCCAGTGTTGATTCCTTTTCTTTTAATATGTGTCTCTCTTACTTTTACACTTACTCATGTATGATGTAGTCATCCTCCTGTTGGAGCTGCCATGATGGTGTCGTCTCAGGCTCTGAGCACATGACTTGGAGTCAAGCTCCAGCATTGCATATGTTCAGGCTCTTACCCTAGTGGAGAAGGAGGACAGAGGAAATGGCACAGAAGGAAAAGAAACAACTTCACTCTATGATCTACACCTAAACCTAATCTTTTCCTTCTGCTTTGCAGTGTCAGAATAGCATAAAGTGTCTGGTGTGGGATCTGACCGTAAATATGTAACTTTGCTCATTTCCTCAGGAAGTATTTTCTCATGAAAGATGCTGCTGAAATTATGTACCATTTTGTCTATGCATGGAGCCAGATACTAATAAAGATAGCTTTATTTTTCCTGATCAGCACCTTTTGATCTACAGGAAGGAGTTTGTCGGTTTGGGTAAAAAAAACCAATAGACAGATACACTGTTAAACATAAATGCAGGTTTGTTTCTTCTTCCTGGCCTTGCTTACATGTTTCATGGCACACAATCTCTATCCCCTTCATATTAGAAGGACCTGTGTCTCAGCTGTCCATGGTTCCCTGGATCACTGCAGACACCTGAAATCCTTTCTGTACAATGCTACTTTCAAAACTACACTCAATCTGAAATCAAACTCTTTCAAGGTTTGAACTAGGAATAAAATACATCATTCATCATAAAAATAAACATACATTATGTAATAATAGAGTACATTCTTACACAATTTCTATCTATAGCCTTATGAACACATTTAGGTTCAGATCCAAGTCCTCTGAAGCATCTATTCAACATTCTTTAACACATGGCTTTTTGTTGGATCACTTTTCACTGCTGCTAACAGGCCCTGCATGTAAAAAACTATCTCTTTTAAAATACAAAATAACCACTTCTCCTGAGTGTGTTCTTTTCCGAGATGTGTCTAGGAGACTAGTTGACTCAGCATCAGTTTTTCATTTCATTTACTTTACTGTTCAACTTGTTTTACCTCTGTGTATGCCTCTTTTTGTAATTTATGTATGATCTGATTGCAGGTACTGCTTGATTTAGGAGGATCCTACCTGACAATAGGCTAGAAACTTATTTCTCCTTAAACACTCTATTTAGAAAATGCTTGCCTAATCTTTCTACAAGACAGACTAATTTGAGTCATCTAACACTGCCAATATATAATGCTTAGGATTTATTTTGAAAGTGTGTATGTCAAGTTCACAGCCAGAAGATCAGAAAGGAAAATGGAAACTTATAGTGTCCATTTCTGCTCTCCAGTCCACTTGCTGATGAAAATAGAAAAGTATTGGTACAGAGTGACGTGCAGAAACAAACTTCACAACTCAAAAGAGTTATAAAGCAGGTATGTTTATTACGGCGCCAGGTGCAAGGGGGATCGCTCCTCCTAACTTGCACACCATTTCGGCAAGCAGGCAAATATTTATTACACAAAAACATACATATTCATATGATGACATAACATAAAACATACATATGCATAAGTGAGGTGGAGTAGTCCAAAAGGCTTGCGTCAGCAGTTTATGTTATCAGTGCGCAGGCTCAGATCTGTCTCTGGTGGTCATTTGCTTCTTCAGGGGTCTTATCTTCCTCTTCCTCTTCTGTCCTTTAGATGAACTTTAGCCCTTTATACATGCTCTCTTCTTGTTGATTTCAACAGTTTTTAACAAGCTCTAGCCAGTTTTGTGATAAGGTTAACCTTGCAGTTCCAGTTATTACTTTCTTTGTTTTAGTAAGTCTGTTCTTGACAAATACCAGTCCCTGATAAGCTTAACCCTTAACAAATATCATAAGCGCCAACCTTGGTAAGTGAGTTTTTAAAGAATAAATAAAAGACAGTATCTAAGTGGTTTAAAAGATAGTTATGTCTGTGTATCAAGAGAACTTTGTTTGCAAACTGACCTACCTCAATTTCCCTAATGATACTCTTTACTTAAAGTTATTATATAGAAGCTTAGGTTTTAAGCAGTAGGTCTTCCAAAGAGGTTGCCAAAGGAAAATGAGTTTTGACCTTCCAGAGGAAATTATTTTCAAGGAACCAAGATCCTCCATGGATCCCAAATGTTCCTGGCTCCCCGTGTATGGGAATGTTAACAGCCAGCTGACAAATCATAGAATCATAGAATCACAGAATCACAGGATCACTAAGGTTGGAAAGGACATTCAAGATCAAGTCCAACCATCAACCCAAGACCACCATGGCCACTAAACCATGTCCTGAAGTGCGACATCTACATGCACGTGTTTTTTTCTGAACACTTCCAGAGATAGTGCCTCCACCCCCTCCCTGGGCAGCCTGTTCCAATGCTTGACCACTCTCTCCATAAAGAAAATTTCCCTAATATCCAATCTAAACTTTGCCTGGTGCAACTTGAGGCCATTTCCTCTCGTCCTATCATTAGTTACTTGGGAGAAGAGACCAACACCCATGTCGCCACAACCCCCTTTCAGGTGGCTGTAGAGAGAGAAAAGGTCTCCCCTCAGACTCCTCCAGACTGAACAACCCCAGTTCCCTCAGCCACTCCTCATAAGACTTGTGCTCCAGACCATTCACGAACTTCATTGCCCTTCTTTGGACATGCTCAAGCACCTCAATGTCCTTCTTGAAGTGAGGGGCCCAAAACTCAAAATAGTATTCGAGGTGCGGCCTCACCAGTGCTGAGTACAGGGGCACGATCACTTCCCTACTCCTGCTGGCCACACTATTTCTGACACAGGCCAGGATGCTGTTGGCCTTCTTGGTCACCTGGGAACACTGTTGGCTCATATTCAGACGGCTGTCAATCAGCACCCCCTTTCCACCGCGCAGCTCTCCAGCCACTCCTCCCCAAGAATCTTTGGGTTGAAGGGACCTTTAAAGGTCATCTAGTCCAAATCCCCTGCAATCAGCAGGGACATATTCAACTACATCAGGTTTCTCAGAGCCCCATCCAACCTGACCTTGAATGTTTCCAGGGATGGGGTATCTACCACCTCTCTGGGCAACTTGTGCCAGTGTTTCACCACCCTCATTGTGAAAAATTGCTTCCTTATACCTAGTCTAAATCTACCCTCTTTCAGTTTAAAACCATTACCCCTTGTCCTATCACAACACGCCCTACTAAAAAGTCTGTCTCCATCTTTCTTATAAGCCCCCTTGAACTACTGGGAAGCTGCAAGAAGGTGTCCCCAGAGCCTTCTCTTCTCCAAGCTGAACAACCCCAACTCTCAACCTGTGCTCATAGGAGAGGTGGAGAGGTGTTCTATCCCGCTGATAATTTTGGTGGTCCTCCTCTGTACCCACTCCAACAGGTCCATGCCTTTCAGTGCTGAGGGCTCCAGAGCTGGATGCAGTACTCCAGGTACGGTCCTACCAAAGTGGAGTAGAAGGGCAGAATCACCTCCCTGGACCTGCTGGCCATGCTTTATTGGATGCAGCCTAGGATACACTTGGCCTTCTGGGCTGCAAGTGCACGTTGCCAGCTCCTGTCTAGCTTTTCATGAACCAGTACCCCCAAATCCTTCTCAGTAGGGCTGCTCTTGATCCCTTCCTTCCCCAGTTTGTACTGATACTGGGGATTGCGCCAACCCGGGTGCAGGACCCTGCACTTAGCCTTGTTGGACCTCATGATGTTCACACAGGCCCATTCCTTGAGCTTGTCCAGGTCCCTCTGCACGGCATCCCACTCCTCAGGCATGTCAATCTCCCCATTCAGCTTATGTCATCTGCAAACTTGCTGAGGGTGCACTTGATCCCACTGTCTTGTTCATTGATGAAGTTATTAAACAGTACTGGTTCCAGTATGGACCCCTGAGGGACAACGCTCGTCACCAGTCTGCATCTTGACATTGAACCATTGACTACTACCCTCTGTGTGCAACCATCCAGCCAATTGCTCATCCACCCAACAGTCCACCCATCAAATCCATTGCTCTCCAATTAAGGGAGAAGGATGTTGTGGGGGACAGTGTCAAAGACATTTCATGTGAGAGAGAGCTGAGAACTGCAACAACACTAATGGACAAACTGAAATAGAGAATCTAGGCATCTATGATTTGCTACTTGAGTCAATAAACTAGGACAAGTTTTAATACATCATGGCATGACGTGGAAAAACTGCAAAGACATAGGGTACTCTTCTGGTATTCAGTTATGTCTCTCTCGAGCTCTGCTAGGTGTATAATAAAATCCATCCTTTATGTTATGCAATATGGATCATTTAGGGCTCCAGCACTCAATGGAACAGATGTCTGCTAGGCAGTTTTGTGCAGCATGATTGTTGAGAAAAATGGCCATCAGTGAAATTGGCAGGTGCTACCAAATATTTTTTGTTTTCTGTTTTATTAATAAGAAAAAAATGTGATCACAGAAGTAATTTTACATTGTTTGCTTACATATTATATATAAATATTATATATTA
>NW_010552460.1:29458-31207 GCF_000687285.1 Phaethon lepturus | reverse complement strand
CTGTTCCAATGTTTGACCACTCTCTCAGCAATGAAAGTTCCCCTAATATCTAGTCTAAACCTCCCCTGGTGCAACTTGAGGCCATAGTTCAGTGGGAAAGACACGAGACCTCAGGTCTACCCTTCTTTGGCACAGCTCATGGCCATTCCCGCCCTACAGTGTCATCAGTGAGGTCAGGACTCCACCTGCTTCTGGTTTCTATTAGTTGTAGTTATATCCTACTGCATGAAATAGTGGATGACCCAGACTTAGTTTGGGATTCAGAAGTCCTGCTCCACCAGCATGATTGGGAAACATCCAGTGACCACTGCCTCATCCTGTGTCCCTCCATCCTGCAAAAAGGGGGATCACACTCTGTCTCATAAGAGTGTAGAGTGAATATTATTATATTTGAAATACTACATTAGAAGAAGAGTCGAATAAGGTTAAGAGGGGTCAAAATGCACTGTAGCCTATCTCCTTGCTTTTCTCCCATGCCACAATTAATCTAGAGAATAGAATGAAATTGGAAGAAGCTTCTGGAAATCACCTGGTCCAATCCCTTGTTCCAAGGAGGGGCAACTTAGATCAGGTTGCTCAAGACCTTTTCCAGTCAAGTTTTGAGTACCTCCAAAGATAAAGACTTTACAATTTCTCTGGGGAATTTGTTGCAAGGTTCACCATCCTCTTGATAAAAAGAAAAATCTGAACATGTAAGAGTAGTTCTCCTTGGTAACACTTGTGATCTTATCCGGATAAGAGAACAAATAAACAAAAGGGCATTCAGGTATCCAGCTATCTAGTTACCCCAGCCTAGAATTAGCCATCTAGACTTCTGCAGTGCAAGGAAGAGCCCTCCAAAATCAACATTCTGCTTTGACCGTTACGCAACTAGGTGGCATAAAATACTGTAAAGGGCCTGCCCTGCATAAGGATGAAGGTGCCTGATTTAGCTAGACCAAAGCCCTTTCCTCTACTTGAGAGTCTCACCTAAAACCTTTACCTCGGGTTGCTTACTTCAGCAGAGTCAGGTTTTCTCACACGTGATTCAGGTATAATAATCCCCATGTAATAAGTGAACTCCTATTTCCCTCTGTGCTTGAGCTGAAGCAGAGACTGCAGATCTCCTAGCAGTGGGAACCGTAACGTATGATGGTGTGGATTTCCTTCAGTCTCTCCAGTCAAAGATTTTCATTTTGTATAAATTACTCAAACATTCAGTGAGCCCAGGGAAGAGCAAGAATACAGCTTTGAGGAAAGCACTCACCTCGGGCAATGAGGTTGCAGTCTGATGCAGTCAATAGTGTGGATTTTATGAAAAGATAGCTGCAAAACATCCAGTCTGCAGCAATTTAGGAATAGAATGAGATACATCGCAGGTGTGGTTTGTTTGTTTGCTTCTTTGTGTGGTCAGTTCCCGATTGCAATCTACTCCTTTACTGAGAAAACTTTATTGATCAATTGTTTTTTCCTCCAGTTTGTAATTAGTATACTAGGCAGACCAAAATCCATTAAGTGATTCCTTTAGAATTTGCAGATTCCCTTTATGTACAAAACTACATTCCATTCAATCCTGCCTTCTTTTTTTATTGCACGCTGGAGTTCAAAAAAAGAAGGGGACAGGAGAATGAAGAACAAGCTACAGGAATTACCTCTGCGTAAGCTAACTTTATTGGATAACAGGACTTTTTTCTTGCCTCTTTCTCTAACTTGAACATGGCATAACCATTGGTTTATTTGAATGATACTGTAGATTTATCAGGGTGTATC
>NW_010552460.1:18095-29427 GCF_000687285.1 Phaethon lepturus | reverse complement strand
CTTTCCCTATTTGCACCCATGTAGCTCAACTCATTTCCACAATCTTTAATGCCAATGTTTTTTTCGTGGGGAGTGCAATTAAGCTAACCTGAAAATTCACTATGTCTTACTGTCTTCATGAGGATTAAACATTCCAATGTTCTTATAAGCATTATCTTCTCCTTGCTGTTATTTTCAAAGACTCTGGGGATATGCTTTCAGATGCACCTTAATTCAGTTGTTTCTTCCAAAATATATATACATATACATATACTGCTAAAGATCATGCATGCACTGTAAATGTAAACTTGATAAACAGCCTCCCAAGGTGACTCCAGTTGACCCAGGTGACACAGTGACACGTGAACAATGTTTCACAAACTTATTAAATTTCATCTCAAAATGAGCTGCAGTTTGGACAAAAAGTTTATCTGTTTTAAAGCTATTCTAGAGCCACCTTCACCTGGGAGTTGGAAATCCTTCCACCTACCCTTATTTATTAACATTTTTCTTTCAGCCATCAACACCATTCAATGTGATGTATTTAAAGACAGTAATGAAATTATTCAGGCTTTATGTTGCTCCATTAAATAAAGATAAGTCTTCTGGGCTCCTGTTTCATGATAAGCGCTTCAGATTACACTAATAACCCTTCTCCACAGCTGTCCCCACTTTGATTCTCTCTTCCCCAGACATCAATGTCTACCAGTCTGCAACAATCAGAAGATATTTTACAGAATCCTGTACAGCAGGACAAACTCTCTTCTATTTTTCCCAAAAATATGTCTCCAAGATCCCATTTGCCTTTTTCATGTCTCTATCATACTGGTTTCTCTTTTCTCCTGCACCCTCTCTTCCTAAGTGCTGGACTCTCAGGGAACCACAGAAATGAACATTAATCAGTAAGGAAAAAGGAATATTTGTGGCAGGCAAGACAGGAACTTCATCACTCTGAGCTTCACATTTAGTCAATAAGGATCATTATACACTTCAGAACTGCTCTGGAAGCCACTAAAAAACTTGAGTCTCCCTTGGCAGGTGTCAGAATTTCTTACTGATTTATAGACAAAGCTTAGGATGACTGTGCTTCTGGATTGGGCTATTTAGGTTAGATACCTAAAGACAGGGAAGATTTTAAGTACAATTTCTTTTAGCCTAGTCTCCAACACCATCTAATTCTTCTTGTACAATTGCTCTTTTTCTCCTTTCTGCTGGTTAATAATTTTCCATCATTAGAAAATTACAGGTATTAAACTAATTATACTTACATCAGTTACAAAAGCATTACATGAAACTAGTCCCAGTGTTGATCACTGAAGACTTCTATGAAGAACTTACCCAATGTCATACCTTCCTTTTCCATGTCACCCAGTTTCCTGCCGTCAGTTTCATGGCAGCATTTTCCAGCTGCTGGGGAACCTGAAGTCTAACCCTAATTACCTCTGTAGCTCTATAACAGCACTTAACAAGCCTGAACAAAGGAAATACGAACAACATTTTCTCTTTTTAATAATAAAAGGAGCAATAATAAAATAAAATCAATAAACCCATGAAAAAAAGATTTAAAAGATCTGGGATCTTACATTTACTTCCATAACCTTTTCTTTAAAGTTTGTTTGGAAGTAAACATACTACAGAAACATGGTATGTGGATAATGAGATCATTCCACCCACACAAACATGCATTAAAGCGTATCTATTGTCTGTGCTGTTCTCCAGTACTACACTGCAACCCCTGAAACAATACTTTCTTTAAAGAACCGCAGAAAGATGGTCTAAAAGTCCCTTTAAAAAAGACCTTGCTGCCAACTGTATGATTTCACAGATAACTAGACTTAATCCTCTGGGATCAAAATTATCCAACACTCCCTTTAATTTTATTGAAGAGTTTTTCTTCCACTTCAGTTGTGGTCATTTCCACTTCCATATCCTTCTTCCTGCTAGTCAACTTGCTTTTGCCTTCATATTCCACAGTTTTCATCTTTATGAATGCTGTTATTCAGCACACGTAATTTTAAATACTTACCTAAAATAACAGAGTTAGGAAGGCAGTAATCCAAGGCCACTAATGAAGATGTTAAATAAAATGGAGGGTTGAATCACCCCTTGGAAGTGACTCTCCATTGAGTGGATAAGGTCTCTGGGACAATTTAAGTAACAGCTTGAAGAAAAATGAAATAAAGCCATTTTTTCCACCACTTCTATGCCAAGAAAATTTTGCGTTGGCTTAGAGCCAAGATTGAATTACATTTAATGTTGACTCAGTCTGTTCTTGTTCTTCTTCATAACTTTGCACACAGCAATGGTAGACTTTAGTAATCATTTTTTATTTACTTTGTCAGATTTAACTTTCTTGACTTTTGTAATTTTGACATTATTACTATTTTGGATATCCAGGATGATACATTATCTAAATAAAATTTCTGAGGGATTTTAGAGCTCTTCCCTCTATTCCCAATGGGAAAATCCATTCCCAGCAGATCCCATTCCAACAGATACCATTAACTGGGATTAAAACTTTGGATAAGAAAACCATTGCTACCTTAGTACCTGTTCTGCTTTATTTGACTGTCTGATCTTGAGTAGTTTAATTGATATGATTCATCACCATTCTTAATTTCTCAAATATGTGTTCTTTTGAAATTAACCTTATTTCAATAAACAATAATGTTTATACAAAATATACTCATTTAATTAAAACTGAATGAGCTCACAGCTAGCATTTTTCAGTGTCTCGTTATTCATTCCAATAAGACAAAGCACATTTAATAATAATATATTTTCAGCTATTAAATAGCTCAACAAGAGATAGCTGACTTCTCTCTCTTTGTAGAGGATTGCAAAGAAATTAAGATCCTTGGAAAACAAAAAAGACTATGCAAAGATTCAAATGGAGTGAAAATCTATGTGTTTGTGCTTGTATTGATAACTGTTTTCTTTAATATATGCCTGCAGATTAAGAAAGATATCAGGAAACAAAGGCAACGTATATTAAAGCAGCACCACAGTACATTCCCTAGTACTGAAACATGATTCGCTATGGCATTAAATTGCTGTAATAGTCCCTGGAATAATTTTTGCCTTGACCAAATATGACTGTCCCAAATAATTCCCAGGCACAGCTGGAGCAAGTATGAATCATGAAGTATTCAAAATAGGCAGGTCTGGCATGATCAGATTGTACTAGCTTTTCAAGAACAAGAAAATTAAGATTCTTCAGGTATAACAACTGAAAATTCAAGATTATATGACATCTACTACTGCAAACCTTAGAAGCAGGATGCTGCTGCCTCTTTATGTTCACATAAGGGTTTCTGCACTGTATTGGGCCTGGCTGAGATGGAGTTAATTTTCCCCACAGCAGCCCTCACAGCGCAGTGCTTTGTGCTGGTGGCTAGAAGGGTGTGGGTAACACACCAGTGTTTTGGCTGCTGCTGAGCAGCGCTGGCACAGCGTCAGGGCTGTCTCTCCAACGTTCTCCCCTCACAGGGACGCTGGGGGTGGGCAAGATCTCGGGAGGGGACACAGCCAGGACAGCTGACCCAAACTGGCCAAAGGCATGTTCCGTACCATATGATGTCAGCTCAGCAATAAAAGCTAAGAGAAAGGAGGGGTGGGGGAGGCATGCATTTTCCGATGTTTATCTTCCAGAACAACCGCTACACGTACTGAAGCCCTGCTTCCTGGGAAGTGGCTGAACATCGCCTGCTGATGGGGAGTAGACAGTAAAGCTTTTCTTTTCTTTTGCTTTTGCACATGGCCTTTGCTTTCTGCTTATTAAACTGCCTTTATCTTGACCCACATGTTTGGTTATTTTTATTCCATCCTAATTTCTCCCCCCTGTCCTGTTGAGGAGAGGAGTGGCTTGGTGGCACCTGGCATCTAACCAAGCTCAACCCACCACACGCACAATGGTAGACTGGACAAGGGACAGGACAAGGACAAGTAACACAGATTAGTTTGCATCCACTGCTTAGGTCCAGTCATCATTATAGCAGATTTGCCTTGTATAGGGATCATTGCAGTCATCCAGAAGAGAAGCAGGGTGTGAATTAACAGTTAGAAAGTTGCAGTGCTTAAGCTCAGCCCTTGGTCTTTTTTATTTAGTGATGCACACATCCCCAGGGAGATTCCATTCCCTGTCCCACACAGCTTCAGATTAATTTATTTCGAAAAGACTAGAATTACTCTTAGAAATACAAGAAATATAAGGTCTTGAGACCAAAACTGGAATAGTATCCAAAGTTCCATGTGGGTGCTTATAAATTTCAGCTATATTTTGATGCACCACCATATTACAAGTACCATTTTTCATATCAACAAAAGCCATGGACTTTTGGAGAGGGTCCAGAAGGCGGCCACAAAAAAGATCAGAGCGATGGAACATCTCTGCTGTGAGGACAGGCTGAGAGAGTTGGGCTTGTTCAGCCTGGAGGAAAGAAGGGTCCGGGGAGACCTTATTGCAGACTTCCAATAATTAAAGGGGGCTTATAAAAAAGATGGGGACAGACTTTTTGGCAGGGCCTGTTGCAATAGGACAAGGGGTAATGGTCTTAAAGTAAAAGAAGGCAAATTTATACTAGAAATAAGGAAGAAATTTTTGACGATGAGGGTGGTGAAACCCTGGCACAGGTTGCCCAGAGAGGTAGTAGACGCCCCATCCCTGGAACCATTCCAGGTCAGGTTGGATGGGGCTCTGAGCAACCTGATGTAGTTGAAGATGTCCCTGCTCACTGCAGGGATTTGGACTAGATGACCTTTAAAGGTCCCTTCCAACCCAAAGATCCTATGATTCTATGAGTCAAAGGGCTTTGCTCAGAGAAAAGTAGGACAAGGAAGAAAATGAATAAATGGGTTGCCACACACAGTAAAAGTCCTTGATGAAACATATAATTAAAGCAAACAGTAAATTCATTCATCAGCATTGTTCTTGTTCTAGCAGATAATATTAAAAACTTGTCAGACATGCATTCAGAAATCAATTGTCTGTCATCAAAGGACACTTTCTGATTTGCTCCTTCTCAGCCAGTTGAAGTGTATAGAATAGAAATAGCAAAAGGGCTCAGAGCACTTGCTAAACCAGAACCCTGCAGAGTACGTGATGGATTGAAACTGCCATCTCTTTTTGTCCATTTCCATTGCACTCTCTGGGCTAAAGAAATAGAACAGTCGATGAAAGAAAAGGACTAAGGTTTTAACAGTAAAGTCAGTCAAAACTGTGCATGCTGCTATTTGGGAATGGAAATTCTTTTTGTAAATTACTTATAATGACATATATGGGCACCTGCTAAACTGAAGGTACCTTGATGCTATATGATGTTCAAACGCATAACAAGAGAGAGGAAAAGCTTTCAGTGCAAATAAATAGACAACAGATTCAGAGTGATATACAAAGAAATACAGAGTGGTAGTTATTGACCTGTAAGAGAAATGTTTATGTCCCCATTGAACAAACTGGCAATGGTTGTGTACATTTAATGGTGGTAAAGTACATGACAAGATGCCATACAAACACAGCTTTGAGCCAAGGCTATGGAGCTCAGGCCAAGACCTGGTTTAAGTAGGGGATGCTTTTTCCACAACTGCTTTATCCATAGATAGGTTAGGTATATCTGCTTGATACTGAATTCCTCAATAACTCAGGAGATTGCTCAACTACAGGACTGAGTGTTTCAGTACCAACTTTCTATAAGAAAGGTTAGGCACCTGACTCATATGTCATTTGTAAGTAATCAGTAACCATTTATTAATTTGTAAATTGTTCATAACCTTAAGGCAACGTGTGGCTGGATGGAAGGCAGTAAATATCGTTTCTTACTACAAAACCCCTCCTATGAAAAAATATCACTCAGTAACTTTGTGGAGTCTGTTCAGTTGCAAAGATTATACTGAGTCAAAAACATCACTACGGAATTCAGAATATTACATCATTTCATAGAATCATAGTATCACAGAATAATTTCAGTTGAAAGGGACCTTTAAAGGTCACCTAGTCCAACCAACCTGCAAGGAGCAGGGACATCTTCAACTAGATCAGGTTGCTCAGAGCCCCATCCAACCTGACCTGGAATGGTTCCAGGGATGGGCCATTTACCGCTTCTCTGGGCAACAGTGCCACTGTTTCACCACCATCATTGAGAAAATATGTCTTCTTTATATCTAGTCTTTCAGTTTAAAACCATTACCCCTTGTCCTGTCGCTATGGGCCCTGCTAAGAAGCCTGTCCCCATCTTTTATCAGCCCCCTTTAAGTACTAGAAGGCTGCAAGAAGGTCTCCACGGATCCTTGTCCTCTCCAGCCTGAACAAGCCCAACTCTCTCAGCCTGTCCTCACAGCAGAGCTGTTCCAGCCCTCTGAGCATTTCTGTGGCCTCCTCTGGACCTGCTCCAACAGACCCATGTTGTTCCTGTGCTGAGGGCTCCAGAGTGGGACGCAGCACTGCAGGGGGGTCTCCCCAGAGTAGAGTAGAGGGACATAATCCCCTCTCTTGACCTGCTGGCCAAGCTGCTTTGGGTGGAGCCCAGGAGACAGTTGGCCTTCTGGGCTGCAAGCACACATTGCCGGCTCATGTCCAGCTTTTCATCCATCAGTACCCACTAGTCCTTTTCAGCAGGGCTGCTCTGAGTCCCTTCATCCCCTAGCCTGTACTGATACTGGGGGTTGCCCCAACCCAGTTGTAGGACCCTGCCCTTGGCCTTGTTGAACCTCATGAGTTTCATGTGGGCCTATGTCTCAAGCTTGTCTGAGTCCCTTTCGATGGCATCCCGTCCAACTGCACCACTCAGCTTGGTGTCATCTGCAAACTTGCTAAGGGTGCACTCGATCTAATGATGAAGATATTAAACTGTATTGGTCCCAGTATAGATCCCTGAGAGACACCACTCATCACCAATCTCCAACTGGACATTGAGCTGTTGATCACTACCCTCTAGATGCCACCATCCAACCAATTCCTCATCCACCCAACAGTCCATTCATCAGATCCATATCTCTCTAATTTAGAGAGAAGGATGTCGTGGGGTACCATGTCAAAGGCCTTACAGAAGTCCAGACAGATGACATCGGTAGCTCTTCCCTTGCCCAGTGATGTGGTCATTCAATCCCAGAAGGCCACTAGGTTGGTCAGGCAGGACTTGCCCTTGGTGAAGCCATGCTGGCTGTCTCTAGTTACCTCCCTGTCCTCCATGTGCCTTAGCAGAGCTTCTAGGAGAATTTGCTCCATGACCTTCCCAGGCACAGAGGTGAGTCTCACGGTTTGGTAGTTCCCAGGGTCCTCCTTGTTACCCTTTTTAAAAATGGGTCCAATGTTACACTTTTTCCAGTCTGTAGGCACTTTACCTGACTGCCATGACTTTTCAAATTTGACATTTTATAGGTTAAAACATTTCAAGCAAAGCCCATAAATAGATCATACTCACAATCTGACCAACTCCCTGATATATGCAATTACTTAGTACATTGTCCCAAATACTTTTTAGGCTATATTTAAACCCAAAGCAACCAGTTTTATTATTTATTCACTAAATTTTGCATGTCATGCAAAATGCTGGTCTTTGAAGTCAGAACATCTTCTCACACAACTATGCAGAGTTACAGAACAATTTCGCTGCAGATGTCAACATTGCTATTTCTAGAGGACAGCAAAACCAGCCATTGGGTATATGAACTATGGCTATCCAGAGGTGTGGTGTGTAGGTGACAAGATTATAGCAAATTTCACCAACAGAAAATGACAATGCACAAGCACTCACTCTTCCCATTTTGAAGTTTTTTTCATTTAAAAAACCCCAGTTCCTTCCTTTTTCCTAGAAAATATCTATTTTCTACAGAAAAAAATGAAGGAAAATACTATAAAAAAAAAATTTCACACTAATGTTCGGTCCTTTGGTTCCTTAGTAGTAAAATTATATTTTATTTGTGAATCATTTCAGGGCCTGTAGATGGCCTGTTCTGAATAGGATGTAGGGTGTATTAAATATTCAGTTCTAGAAACAGTATCAGTGAAACAGTTCATCTTAAAACACCATTGTTATTTCTGCACTTTATTTCTCTTAATCTTGTAGTCTCATCTTTCTCCTTCACCTAGACCTTTGACATTCTGCTTCCTCCCCTCTTGCTAAGAGTCCTCTTTGCATTCATATCCAAACTGCAGAGAGTTCACTTCCACCCATTCACAGCCCACCTGATAAAACAATCCGTGATGAAATTGCTGCAAGCGTCATTATGTAGCTCTCATGTCTTTGAACTGACATCCCAGTGAGACAGACAAGGCAGGCAGAGCACTGCCAAATCCGGGCTGCTTTGTTCCACGTTATCTGTAGACAGAGGATGGCAACGCTCCACTGTTTTAAGGACTCGGGCTACCTTTGTCCAATTTTCTTTATGAACATGACTGCAAAATACTGAAACATTACTTTCTGGGAAGACCTTGACAATTTTTTCTTTTATGGGTATGCACACACTGACACTGCCCTTCTGCCCCAAAACTTCCCATCTTTCCAGCAAAAACTCACCTTTTATTTAAGTTATATATAAAAGCTTAGGCTCTACACATCTCAGTGAAGCCATGTGTGTTGCAAATGTCAAACGGACTCCCTGATTTGTGTAGGCAAATATACTGTAAGGTTCTATAGGGCCCATGCACATATAGCAAAATGGTCCTTTGGGACTTGCACCTGTATATTAGCTGGCAGCATAATTAGGTCCCATATGGTTAATGAAATGTAACGTGTCAGTATTTTGTAGGCTGAGATTTGTCACACGGAGGTGTTGGATGTAACACCCACTCTACCAACTGTTCAAGAGTAGAAAAAAATAAAATCAGTTAAAAGCTTGTGTGTAAAAGAGAAATAGGAATCAGCCTTCAAGCTTGTAGTTTTCCAGGCTTCCAGTGTCGTCTGTCTTTCTGCCTTCGTAGGGGAGGTATGCCAGTCAAGGTACTTTTTTTCAGTAATGTTTCAGAGTACCTTCTTGAAGGACACAACTCTGTACGTGGTCAATAACAGAACATGTACACAAACTACATATCCATGAGCTTCTTTGCCCTGTGTTACCAGTAGTGGCTGAGGGTCCCTTACTCTCCAAAGTATTGATCCTCACAACACTTCCATCACACATTTGAAATGTGGGTGTTTGGAGCAAATGCTTCAAAGACATCCATGTGTGCCAATTCCCAGCCTACAAAATGCCAAACCATTATAAAATCATTAAGCAGGCCCCCTTGCAGATGGCTGGAGGCATGTCCATAGCAGGCTACAGAAGGGGCTGCAGGCACACCCAGTGTAGCTCTGATTTAGCTGGTTGTGCTGAGCTACTAGCTGAGATCCTCATCTCTGCAGTGTTGCGTCCCATGATGTACTTCCCAATGGACTGACCAGCTTGAGCGCAACACTGTAATCGTACAGCCTGATGCAACCTTGGTGTATCTGAACCAGTCTCTCCATCATAAGGCATTGGCACGATCTCAACAATTTCAGTCGAGAGAGAAATTGTCCTGAGAGAGCACAGTAGTGGGTCTCTCACTTCCACATAAACCGTCCCAAACTCCCGGCTCCAGTAGCCACTGTACTGTTCTGCTTTCCACACCCAATATTCTCAGGCCAAATTTTCTAGTTCGGGTGATTTAATGTGACTCCTACTCCTGATCAAAGCGGTTGAATGGGGCTAGAAGAAGAGGTAGCTAGTACTCTGTTTCCAGCCCACAGAGGCATAAGCTAACCAAACAGCAAAGGCAGATCCCCAGCACAGAGGATGAAATAGGCTTCCCTCTCATAGCGTGGCTTAGTGTGACGCACACCACCACATGTGGATGGAGAGGCTTCAACATTGGCCTGACATGGTCATAAGCAACCATGCATGACTGAGAGGCTTCTCAGCACCTTACATCCTGGGTCAGCACCATCTACATGTCGGTTCTCCCCCAGGGTGGTGCCTAAAGACACCGTCTAGCCTTGCCTCAACAGCCCGTGAACAGCTCACATCGCAGAATCTGTCTGCGTAAACTGTTGGTTGAATACACATGAATAATGCATAGACCTGTAATAAAGTCAGCCTGGGAACAGGGAAAGAAAAGGACTATGTTAGCCTGGATGATTCAGACAGTTCCAGCCAACAGGCGAGAGGCCTGTTGAGAGAGGGAGGGGGAAGAAGATTGCACAATTGAAGAAACAGCTAAATAGAGAATGGTGGAGGAAAAGAGAAATTGGTAAGTCCAGAGGTCAGGTAACCTTCACTTTTTCAGTAAAACTCTATAGCAGTTGTTGTTATAACTATGTCCTGATTTTGCTGGGATAGAATCATAAAATCAGTTTTCAGTTCAGGAAAGCTGCATTTCTAAGACGACTGCAGCACCCATTACTGTGAGAGCAGAGTTGATAAGACACTTTGGTTTAGTTCATGGCCAGCCATGGTACGTGGGTTTCCATTGCGATCAAGGCCTCCAGCAGTCCTGAGACAGCCAGGTGCTAACGGTAGGAGGAACGAAGGCCAAGACAGCCGACCCAGGCTGGCCAGCAGAAGGATTCCATACCATAAACGCCACGCTGACTGTAAACTGGGGAGTCTGCTGGGAATCAGTCTCTCCCTCCAACGGCTGCCATCCCCGGAGGGTCCTGCCCGTCACCCTGCTCCCGAGGCCGGCTCTCCCTGCGCTGGAGCTCTGCTGCTCGCGGCGTTTGCCAACCAGCGTTGGCTGCTGGCAGCGCGCAGCTCGTGGCCACTACCTGGGCTGAGTATAGCTCTGTGTAGTTTGTATTGCTTTAGTATTAATATTAGTTTTATTGTTTTATTAAATCTGTTTCTATTTCAACCCATTTGAACCCACAAGTTTCCTTTTTTCCCTAATTTCTCTTTCTCGGCTGAGAGGGGTTTTTCGGGGGATAGAGCAAGTGCTTGAGTTTGGTCCGGAACTGGGCTAAACCAGGACAAACTATAAAGCTTACACTCCTTGGTTGAATCTTACATAGCTTACCTGAAGGAACCACATTCCTAGCCTGTCCCAGTCATTGCATAAGTCTGACTTTTGTACAGAATACATAAGGTTGAGATCCCTGAGTGCATGTTGTGCCAGATGTTTCGTTTTGAGATACTTAGGCATGATGACATTTATGCTTTTGCATAAATGCCTTTGGATTTGGGAAAAAAAAAAATCCCTCCATGGAACAACCTTCAGCCCCGTATCCCGTAAGATGTAGAGCATCTACATATCACTCTCTTTTCTGTACGCATGGAGGTGCCAAAAAAGATGAGTATCTGAATACACTGAAAAATGGACTTTCAAGGGAAGGGTGCAAGTCAGAGAAAGGGAGCATCTGATCCAACTTCAATATTTTTTAGACCCCTTAGATTTGAGCTA
>NW_010552460.1:3288-18064 GCF_000687285.1 Phaethon lepturus | reverse complement strand
AAGAAATAGGTCAGACAAATTGCTGGTCTTTTTGCATATTCATGAAAATGAGCAAGGTAACTTCACATCCCACAGTGCTGTTGGAAGGAAAAAAACAAAGAAACCCTTTACATATATAACCATGATTGAAGACATATGAAAGGCTTAAATTGGAAAGATAATATACATTCTCTCATATTCTCATTTTGGGCACATATCCTAATCTTTTTGAAAGCTTCTGTTAATGTGAAAAAGATTTGAATCTTGTATTTCTGTGCAGTAAAGATGAAACAAAAAGGAAGAACTGCTTACCTATTAAATGCAACTTTAAGTTCTGTTCTACTGATAAAACCAAACGAGGAGTACCTGCATATTTTTACTAATTTTTCTCCCTGGCCTTCTTCGGAAACCTACCATAAAATTCTTCTCTGAGTTGCAAAGGCACCACGGATGTGGGAAAGGAGCTGAATCTCACTGCTTCTCAACAGGTGTAAGATCCCTTTCCAAACTTCTTGCTTTTGTTCCTTTTCCATGCTTAAATATAGTTTCACTCACTTGCTGTCAGGTACGCTGCCTGTTCTGCACAGCCATCTACAACACTTTCTATGAGGCGTGCAACACCCTCAAGAACGTGTCAGCATGCTCCCTGACTGCCTGCTTGTCTTGCGTACAAAGACTGTCTCTGAGGCAACCTGGTGGAGAGAAGGTAAATGGGACATGGTGTTGGGCTCTTCTAGTACAACCAATATTCTGGCCAAGAACCCTATACCAATGTAACTGTGAATGAAGTTGGGCGTGAGGATGGTTGAAACTGATGAAGGTAAAGTAGAGGAAGAATTTCAGTTTATCTTTCACCGTCAGGGTTTTACTTGCAAATGAAAAAATGTCCTGTTTTTCATTAAATGCCAAATCTGCAAACTGAACAACTGTGATACTCAAGGCTTCAAGACAAAACAAATGTAGAATTGTTGAATAATATATCTAGTTAGAATCAGATTTTTTTTAAATTAGGGTCTGAACTTTAAAGCCTGAACTTGAGAAGTCTGGATTCTCCAGGTGAAAGAACTTTAAAAATAGTGTGCAGCTTTGATGGTCTTTATTTTAGCTAGGGCTCAATCTGCATTGATTGATAGCCATAAACCAAAAATTTTAGAATTTCCAAATCAACGCATCCTATCTTATTCATACAATTATCTACCTGAAATTGTTTGGTAACCTATTTTGACATGGAAGGGATAAAAGGAAAAAATGAAGTTACACCTAACTGTGGCGGAGAAGCAAGGAGTTAATGTAACCAGAAAAAGAGATGGTAGGAAAAAAAAAAAAAAAACCCCACCAAAAACCACCAAGCATTGAGGAAGGCGAGACAGTAAGCCAGATGGGCAGAAGTTGAGTTATGACAAGATGGAGGCTGATAACTGTAAAAGGGAAAAATAAACAGTACATGTTTATAGGTCACCACTGTATTGATTTACTAATAAGGTGAGCATCAGCAGCTTGTATGCTGATCTGTGGAAAACAATTTCCTGCCTGACTGCAAGTTGAAGTAGTAAACGGAGTAAATCCCCCTAAAAAGGAGAAAAAAAAAGGTATATGCTCTTAAAGAAGGATTTGACAGAACTTCAAAGGTTTATACAAGGTCTATAAGACTAACTTAGCATCTGCAAAACCCACTTTACAGAAGTGATGGGAGAATTAAAGCTCTTTGGTTTAGCCAAAAGAAGGATTAGAACAACGTCTGGGAAGAGAAGCTCTGAGAACATATCAAGATCAAGAGGCCATAGGTTGGAGCAACACAGTCAGTCATTTCATTTGAAGAAAGGATAATGCATAGTCTGAACAGACTATCCAAGGGTGAAATCAACTCAGTCATCACATGAAGTCCTTAAGTGAAGACACTCTGTGTGTATCTTCATAAACAACATATTCTAGCCTAAGCAGTAACTACCAATGACTAGTTGTCATTTTACTACCTATCTTACACAGCAAAATTAAGACAGAGAATAAGCTTCTGTAATTTCAAATCGGGGAAAGGTGAATATGTTCTGTGATTCTGCCATGCTAGTTTATATATACTTGCCTAAATCTTTATGCACTCCAAAATAGAAATGTTGGACAACTGGTTCTCCTGCTGTATAACTAGCTTGTTCACAAAAAAACTTATCATGAGGTATGGTAATTTCCTAGATCCTGTTCATAGTCATCTCACTACAATTTTGCACCTTTCTTTTGGCAGTGCCTCTATTCATCTTACTACGGAGATCTTCCTCCTAAAGCCTGTAACATCATCTGGGAAGTCAGAAGAAATCTATCTCAGGAAGAAAAGGTAAAAAAAAAATCAACCCTAGGTCAGGACAAATAAGAAGCATTTGACTAGATCACAACAGATTGAGGAACAGATAATTTTCCTCATCTTTCCACTGTTCTCAGCAGTTAGGTTGGATTTTGGTCGTGGGATTCATTCAATGTGCTGGTTTACCATCGGCCCCAGTTATTGTCTTTCCAACTCGTATAGTATACATTATCCTTCGAGCAACAGCCATTCCCAATACATTTTTCGTCTACCCTTTGACAATGTAATTGATTTTATATGGAGGCTTCCACGTTTATCACCTGCATCATGTATCTGGCCAGCTGTAAATGCTGCCAGACACTTCCAGAAAAAAAAAATAATAATCAAACCCTTCAGAGGAAATCTTAGCTGTAGTTTTCTCCAGTCAACATATTTAGAAAGATGAGCTGAATTATGTTAGTTTAAAAACAAGGCTGTGACTTATGAATGGAATTATCTCAGAACTTGGTTGCCAAGGTAGATGGTAACTGTTCCATTAATAACCTTCCCAATCACTTTGTTAATGTATACACATACAATGTGTTTATGTATAATACTCTGCATCACAGCATGGTATGCTAAAAGATCACATCATCAGGACTCTGCAATCAGATTTTAGTAAGATGGATGCAATGTTATCCTCTGTCCAGTGGCTTACAAATTAAATCAAAGCAAATCTAGAATTTTTGATCCACCTCCAAGATCACTGTCTCCTGCATGATTCAAGAATCAGCTGGTCAGAACTGCACTAGGGAAGACTGAAAAGTTTAAAAGATCCAGCACAGGCCTTTTGCCTTTCTTAGCTTTCAGAGAAATCACAAGTTAGCACTTCTAAATACAGGAAGTGGTCCTTCAAGTATGGACCAATGTAAATATCTATTCTGCTCCTTAACTAGACAGGAGCTTTCCAATTTTGAAGCAACATTGACTTAACTCGTGCACTATTGAGATACCTACAACATGCTTTTGATGCATAAAGCTACTGGCAAGTGCAGGGCAACTTCCTTTCCTTGTTTATGTAGGAAATTAAATTCTATTGTCTGGTAAAGTTTTTTCATACCTGGGGTCTTAAATTAACATGCTGGAAAATGGGTTCTCATCCCAGTCCTCCCAGTGATGTTGGGTAGCTTTTTTCTGTCTCTCTCCTTCCTGGTTTCTATCACAACAGGGCCCTGATCTCCTCTGAATTCTCTATAACAGGATCTATATCAAGCAATATGAAATAAAGTGTTGGTTTTTTTTTCTTATACTAAAGTGTACTAACTGCACTTTTGACCTTGAAATCTAGGAAAAATTATTTCACAAATTCATGATTTACATTTCCTGTCACTCAGTAACATGCGTGGAAAAAGAAAAATCTATGGTTTCAAGAATAAGAAAGAAAAGTAATACAACAGATGCAGAAATACCACAAATCATCACAAATAATGAATAACAGGACCTGGTTCATGAGCCCCTGCTTAACTATTGGATTAATGAGATATCAATGTATCCAAAAATATTTAATTTATATACAAGATTGGTGGTATAGAAGACATGCCAAATAAAATGGGATGGGGGGAACCTTCCAGCTCTTCCCTGAGGAAAATATCTTTTATCAAAAACTATCAAAGAAGTTTACTATTTGTCCAAAAATTTAAATGTTGACACATTTTTGAATTAAGTTTCCACTTGACTTATGAAGTTACTTTTTATCCACTATTTTAATATAACCACAAGAAAAGTAGTTTATTTTTACTAACTTCAGAAGTTTTATCACAGCTTTAATTCACTAAAAATGTTGGGTTTTGTTTCTGAATTGGGATAAAAAATACTTCAGAAACTTTTTTTTTTAATTGTATGGAATACTTCTTTTCCAGACAGGTCTATAGTATATATTCTTTCATCTCAAAGACAAAATATCAACGGGAGATACAGGAAAGTGAACCACTGTTGCTACTCATGGTCATCTGATAGCATACATTAGAAGGATCATCTTTCATAAAACTGATTTGACATAGCAGGAACTGTGCAGTGAAACCTTGTTTCCTGAAAGATTTCAAAATCTCATCAACTTGACAGAACCCTCCCTGACTGAAGGGGTGCACCCTTAGGATGGGGACAAGAGCTGTGCCATTTCCAGGCCTAAGGCAAAAGGCAAATTTAAGATGAAACTGGAGGATCCTGGACTCCCACTGTCTCTTCTCAATGAAGGCAAGTTTCATCACACTGCAACTTTCATTGAGTAGCTATAGAGTCTAAGTGAGAGAAAAAGTGACATTCAAACACTTTAGCCCCTAAACAAAAGAAGCAAAGCGACATTTTGAAGATCCAAATGTCCTGGTTTTAGCTAAGCCCACCCTATATCATTCCTTTCAAAGTGATTTTTTCGAAAACTTTAAAATAGTACACCTCCTCGCTCGCCTTCCCTTTGCTGCCTCATGCTGTTTCCCCTAAGAATCTTCATCCCCGTTACACTCCAGGTTATATCCCTCATTTTGTGTTTTTCTGCCAGTGAAGACACTTGACAGTGGGTGTGTCTGGGCTGAGCGGTCTGCCAGCAATGCTGAAGTGTTGTCCGGTTAGTCGGTCACTGCAGAACAAAGTAAACTTTAACTTGATGCTACTTCCATTTTCTATCTCAGTATTCCCAGATGATTGATAACATTTGCTCACTTTTCACAATTGTGGTACTAGGATAAATATTTTAAATTGGGCAAAAAAGCCACCTCTGTTATAGGTGTCAACATCCAGTAAAAATGAGCAAACACCTCAACAGGATAGGGCTGGAACTAGGTTCTCCATTTCCCATATTTTCTTTCAGATGACAGATATTTTTTAGGTTTGCTACAGGAATAATGTGATGGAAAGAATAACAAATTGTGATTATTCTAATCTCAACATTTATATTTGAAACAGTTTAAAAGTCTCAAAAAATAACAAAATAAAAGTAATTCCAAAAATAAATTAAAAAAAAACAAATACAGTAATTATTTTTCCTAGGGGCAAAAATGAAACAGTGTTGAAATAGAACATTCTCCAGTCTTTTGACAGGACATTCTTTAATTTTCAGAAACAATTTTTTAGAAATAAATTTTCTTTGAAAGTGAAAATATTTTCATGGACTAGCAATGACTTTTTTCAGTACATTATTTCTATGCATGTTTTTTTCTGTATATAAAACATGAAAAAGTATCACCTATACTTAAAATAAATCTGATTTTCAATCATATTATTTTGTGAAAAGCAAATAATATTTCTGACCGTGATATAGCTTTTGCATCTAAAGGATAAAAAACTGAAGTCTGACAGAAAATCTCCACAACGTCATATAGGTGCAATTTGTTCCAAGCAGTAGGTTTCAGGCCAACTTGTTGCAGCTCTTTCGTTCGTTTCTTCATCCTATTCTCATAGACTATGACTAATTTTTATTTTGTTCTTTACTTGGTAGCAAAGTATGGAGGTAAAAATAGTCTTGTAACCCAGCACATTTGAATAAATATGAAAGGAAATGTGTGAAATATCACTTATCTGCAGGGTTATTTCTGAACTCCCAAAAAGTTCTGCTTTTGTTATGCTTGCCTGAGTACATCCTAAGAAAATGAACATGAACCACCCCTTTATATGCACTTATGATAAATTAAAATGGAGGAAAAGATATTAAACAGAGAGGACTTTGAGGGTGAGTTTGATCCAATGTTTACCTGCAGAGCTGTCTAAAGAAATTGTTAACAAAGTGGATTCTTTCTTAAGGCTGTGTTCAAAAGTAAATCACACCTTTTACATAACGGAGTGAAATTTATCCCTTGCCACCCCCAATAAATTTGGCCTATTATTTTGTTTAAATTGTACCCCTGTGCAGTTCTATTTTTCCACCATACATCACATCTTCACTCCATTCAGAGTGGCAAAACAAGCGGTTTCCAACGGCAATGAAAACTACCTTTCAAATTATTAATTCCTTTGTCTCCCAGCAAATTTTAAGCACGGACTCTCAGGAATTGCCCTTGTTTCTGACTGGGAAGGCCTGATCCAAATGTCAGTCCAGTCAACAGGGGAGTATTGACTTCAAATGGGCTTTCAATGAGGCCTTCAAACTGCAATGATGGGAGAAGAGAAAACTGTATATATTTTTCTCTATCTTTCAAAAAGACCAGGGAATGCTGTTATATGGGAAACAGGTAAACAGACAGTTCTTCGTCTCTTGTAGCAGACAGCCAACTTCTCCCCAGTTTCCCCGACCATTTCCAAGTAGTTGTGGTGCCGAGCGGTTAAGCAAGAAAAGGTCGAGGCAAAACACCGGGGGTGCTGGATCTGCATGGCCCATCCGCATGCCAACCATCACCACCCAAAATCCACATACAGGCACAAATTTTCATCTCTACAGCCTTCTACTGTGTTAGTTTCCCTGGGGGTGGACAACAGTTACATGAGCTAAAAAGGATTCCTAATGTCCTCTGAGAAACTGGGGGACTAAACCGGGGGCTTCTCTCTGCTGCACTGTTTTGCCTGAGAGGCAGATGACTTGAGTTCATGGATGCATTATTGACTTGCTGTCTGCAAAGCTGGTTTAAGAAATGAAAGTTAGTTTAAGTTTAAGGAAAGTTTGTTTAAGCTCTGCTCCTACCACAGTGGTGGAAAAAGAAATCTTTAAGGCCAGCTGAAAGAATTAGGTCAGTATGGAAACTTCAAATAAAATGGTCTCCAGCACACCTGGCATGCTTGTTGTAGCAACCCATAACGTTGAAGGCACTTGCTTCTGGCTTTAAGTGATAGGTCCTCAGTGCAAGGAGTTTTCTATCCCATTTTCCCTCTTTGCCTGCTCACTCCTACCTCCCTGCCATGCAGTGTTAACGTGTCTGTTCGCGGGGCCACAGCATGACCTGGATTCCAGAACTGATGAGGTTTTTTTTTAAAAGTGCCCCGATGGTGGGTGGAAAAGGTTTATTTTAAAGCCAGTAGAGTCCCACAAATCATTAAATGCAAGGAAGAGTTGGAGAGCGGGGGAAGATGCTGATGTCAGTGGCACATATCGTTCCTGACAGACTGAGCATGGGGAGTTACAACCTAAGCCCATCTAAGACTTGCAAATATTTCTGATTGGCATATGTAAAATACACTGCAGTAGGTGGACATGACTCCAGCTTTATGAGAAATGTTCTTCATTTGTTACTCATATTTCCTGTTGGATTTCAGAAACTTCCTCCTTAAAATTACCGGAACTCCACTGGCAATAGTGTTTGCTACCTTCCCGTTCTTAGGAAAAAAAATTACTTAGTAGTTACTTGCACACCTAGGGACATCTCCTAGATTAAACCATGATGTTAACTATTAGAGAAGCAAGGTTTACTAGAACCTCTCAAAATTTTTGCATGTTTGAAACGTGGAAGTCTTGAATAAGGATTTTACAACACGGCAAACTCAGATGATTAGTAAATGCAGAAGGAAAGATTCAAACAGAAGATTTTAGTAAGAAGCTATTGACTTATCCCAGGCTTTTCTTATACTAGACCAAAGAGAGATCTAGAATTCTATCTGTTGATGGAAGTATGAAAAAATTGAATAACCAAACTTTTTCTGCCTCTTCTTTTCTCCCAGTCCAACTTTCCCTCTCCTTGGAAATCCTTCCCAGAAATCAGAGATCATATTTCAGAAGAGTCTGGCTAATGCATGAAGATTAGCTGAAGCTAATGAACGTAGCTGGCCAGAATTACTGGAGGCACTGAAAGAACATCCACTCTCAATGGGTGGGCAAGGTCCTAAGTTGATAAAAAATTGCAACGAGTGGGATTCAACAACATTTTTCTCTATTTTCAAATAATACATATGAATGTTGGACACTGAGTACAGAGGCATATTCAGAATATTTGTAAGTAATCAGATACTATATGAAAATGAAAATGAAAATGAAAATGAAAATGAAAATGAAAATGAAAATGAAAATGAAAATGAAAATGAAAATGAAAGTAATAACAGTATCTCTTTTGCTTGTTTACTCAATTCCTTTACTTTTGCATTCATCTATGGGGTTTTTTAAAATCTTCCTGTTCCTGGAAGGGACATCTGTCATTAACTTTGGAAAGTGCCCAGAACATCCGACATTGTCATGTTTCAAAGAAATACCTTGACCAGTTTGTATTTTTCTGTCCCATTACAAATACCATCTATATTATGGATGGTATTTTCTATCCCATTATAAATACCATCAGATCCATCATTGACCATTTTTCCTTCTTCACACCCATCTATCTCCCCTGTCAATTACTACTCTTGTCTTCTTCACACCCATCTATCTCCTCTGTCATTTACTACTCTTGCTTACATAGCAGCTATGCCCAGCTTCAACCCTTGTCTCTCTATGCCCTTCTTTCCAGTGCACAGTGCAAAGTTCCTCTGCCATAAGTTTAACGTGCCGTATGTTACCATCCACTACAAACAGTGTCCATAGGAAGTGGTAAAAGCAAGTAGTCTCACTCTGCGCAGAATCACACCTTGATATAAGCTTGACAATTCCCACACTGAATAAATATATAAGCATCCTCTCTCAATAAGCAGAGGTGTAAAATTTGTTCATAGCAAAAATTAGATGAGCCATCAGAAGTAGTCAGGATATAAAATCTTATGCTAATGTGATGCATCAGTGGCATTATTTTTGACCATGATGTTATTCATACATGTTTATGAAGTGAAGGCTGCACACCAAGCCATGCCAAAGGTATCAGCTGGCACAGAGTACCCTCACTGCATGATGTGACGTAGAATGATTTATACACTGTTATATTAAACTGCTAATATATTCATGCATCCCCATACAAAAGACCCTGCAGTTATTTACCAGCTTTCATTATCGTGATGGAAACAAGATTGCAACAATATGCAAGTTCTAACATTTTGTTTGGGTTTTTTTAATACTGCAGAACAAGCTCTCTACATATCTGTAGGAGGAAAATGATCTCTACATACTAGTATTGGACCAGCATTTCCCCAAAAAGGGCTTTGAACAGTATGAAGTCTGCCAGAGAAGATACTCAGTGTGTGGGAAGGACAATCTGCTTTCTATTGGTTGTAATAAAGCCAGCAGCATCTGCTGCTGTTCAGCAATGCCATCACCACTACTCAATCTCTCAATGACATTCTTCATTCCCAGATCTTATTCTGAGCTTTCCATTATGACTTTGTCTCTTTGAACAGAGGCAGCCCGGAGAGATCCTAAAATTCATCACGGAACCTAATTCCAGAAAACTCATTAAATGGTGCTGTCATTAGACATGGGCTGGTGAAACCTGCTCCTAAGGCAATATGAAATTCTAGTTACTT
The DNA here is from genome assembly GCF_000687285.1 of Phaethon lepturus. Lineage (NCBI taxonomy): Eukaryota > Metazoa > Chordata > Aves > Phaethontiformes > Phaethontidae > Phaethon > Phaethon lepturus. The sequence continues at coordinate 8,457 of NW_010552460.1, read as the reverse complement.
ATAGCAGGATGAACCCACTCAACTCTGTCAATACAAGGAATCATGTAATCAGGTAAGCTTTTTCCATATACTCTGCTGAACACTGGGTAAAAATCTTAAGCTCTAACTCAAATGAATAAAAAGAGGAAAGCAATTAGTCTGATTTTCTGGACACCTGATGACACCTGATGGAACATAAATGTGTGAAGAAGATTCGAGGAGTCTTCCCTTGCTCACTCCCAAAACCAACAGCCAGATGCAGAGCAAGAAGTGATGGCAATATTCCACAGAGTATTGAGGATAGCAATAGTTCTGGTCTCAAGGACATGGGACAACTTGCATTCAAATATTAGCCAAAACTACATGTTTTCTAGTACTCACGCCTCTGTGGCTCAGGTATAAAGTAGGAACACATTCTGACTCAACTACAGTTTCAAATGATGATTTAGCTCTCTTCGGCACTAGGAAGATCAGAGGTTTTCTCATATACCCATTGATATGAATATAGTCAAAATTATTAAGAGAAATAAATAAATGTCAACTAAATTAAATTAAGGTCACTTAGGAGACTCCAGAGTAAGCACTTTTAACAACAAGTGGCCCTAGAGCACACACACTCTTTTATCTCAAACTTTGTTTTCAGCTGTTATCAATATGATGCTTCTTCAGTCCCATAGACTATGTGAAGTTATTATTAAGTAAAGTCTATACTGTTGACAACTGACCGGAGAAAAAACAACAACATCAAACTATCATCATGTATCTATTGGATCACATCAAAGTAATTTGAAGGCATTCTTATATGGAGAAAAAATAACCTCTTACCTTCGGTATGTACAGCAGAAACATAGGTCCAGTTATAGCGCTTGACAATGTCCACCATAGCCCGTGCTTGTTGTGCATCAGATGGTACAACTCTCATAAAATATTTGAACAGAGTTTTGTCACTTAAATCCATGCTTGTGGCAGAATAAGCAATCTGAGGTATATTGAAAAGCTGCAACAAGTTCTGGACCTGGATAGCAACGGAGCTAGAGCCAGGTCCAATGACACCAACAATGGGTTTCTTGGAGCGGAAAGACGATGAAGATCCATCCACACATCGCACCATCCCTTCCTCTTCTTCTGATGAAATAAGAGAGTCCCTTATAAACTCAATGCTCTGCTCCAGAGCCACAGCAGAATGCCAGCAGGAGTCCCTTATTTCACATCCTAGTGTTATATTTGGCAACAGTGTGGGGTCCAAATTAATTCTGTCAAGGGTATGTAGCATTGCCTCCACTCTCTGAATGCCATATTGCTCTCTTACCTCTCCACATTTCCTCTCATGAACCTTGTCAACAGTTGGTTGATGGTGAACAGAGAATAGAGCTCCAATGATAATATCACCAGGCATGTGTGCAACCACTCTTCTTTCATTGGCCTGTGCAGAAACCAAAAGCCCAAAGTTCCCACAGACATCTTCCTTCAATAACAGGATTACAAGGAACAGCAAAAGGACCATTTTAGGAAATGGTTTAGGCTGGTAGAGACAACATGATGCAACAAAACCAGAGAGCTGGTGAAAAACAGTTTTCAAATCTTTTGTATAAAAGGAGCACTATGCTGATGGTTGACCAGGAGATTGCATGTATTCTCTAAGGAGTCACCATCATCTCCAAGTGGACAGCTGTGCAGAGCTGCACATGTGATCATAATCCTCATAACCTTCAAAAACGAATAAATAAGAGAAAGAGCTTTAAAATTAGTTATAGTCAGCTTTGTAATCTGTTCTAAAATTGCACCTATTCCTACTACTGTTAATGACTGTAATACATTGTCTCCTAGATACACTTGCTTCCGTCATTCTTCAGGCTGTAAAACTTTGTTGTACCTCAGCTTAGGCTTGTACTTCTACTGGCATAAACCGGTGTCTTTCTCTTTGACACTCTTGTTTAAAAACTCTTTTGGGAAATGTTTTCAAAAACACAAACGACAGACAAGTATTTAACTCAAAGAAGAAAGATGTTGCCATTTCTAATGTGTGTCTTCGAAAACAACTCCCTTTACTTTCAGCCACTTTCTGTATCACAAATGCATATGTCACACTAATGTACCTTGGGCTGTACTATGTTACAAATTACAGCACTAGGAAACTGCTATGTCAACTATGTTGACATACAGAGCTGTTCTTGAAATATTCTAAGGAATGTAGAGTCTGGTTCTTCAACTATGTAAATCTGTTTTTTTTCTTTGTAAGACAAAACATGAAACAAATTCACTTTTAAAATGTTATGATTAAGAAAACTGATTTTGTTATTAACGTTTGTATTTGTTTTAAGCAGCTAATACTTCAGCAGAGGAACAACAATTCTAAAACAGCAGAGCAGTGAGGTTCTTCTCATCTTTTTACATCCTTAAATCAAACATCAACAATAAGCAATTCAACAAATCCTGGTACTGTGGATAAATATGCAGACTTTGCTGATAGAAAGCAGTCAGCATAGAGACTATACAGATGTGTTACTGCCTAAAATATTTGATCTGCTATGTTTGCCAATAGTCTGTAGTGCAGTCTGCACTCAGATTTAGTGTTGATGAAGGATTAAAAAAAAAAAAAAAGAAAAAGAAAAACAGGAAAGAATCAGCAAGGAATTAATATCTTGAGCTGTGGTTAATGGAACTTGAAAATGCACTTGAAAATGTTCTGTACCTAGCAGTAGATTTGCAGCGGGGTGTTTCTGGTTTTCAGTATAGTGCTTAAACAGTATTTTGTCCAGGTCTTGATCCCTGAGCACATTGAAGTATCATCTACTGCTCTACACCTGCCAGTGGATCCATTGACAGTACAGAAAGTTAAGCACACTCTTAAATCTAGGAGGATGCTGAGCTACTTAGTGAACCACATGCCCAGTCCATTATTGACAAAACAACTGCAAGATTCTGGGACAGAGGCTGATCTCAGTTTTATTGACATAAATCTTTTGATGTAATAAAAAAAGACTATAGAAATCTCCATACATTTCAGACCCACCATCATTTCTAATCCCTTAACAATGGCTCTAACAATGCTCAGGTGTTGTAAAGTGAAAGAAACCCTTACCATAGGAAATCTATTTCTGCTTCTTCCAACTTCCAAATTTAGCAGGATTTTAATCTTGAATTTACCCCTAGGTCATTCAGTACAGTGCCATGGTGAAAATCTTCCTGATTCTGAAGATGAGATTGTCAAATCTAAAAACACTTTTCTGCTTGAGTTTAGCCTTATTTAATTATTATTTTACCTAGACATCTATAAATTATGAACTATTTACAGAGAGGAAATCATAGAATATTTCCAGTGAATATCCCCAAAAGAAATCCAAATTTTTAAAAAGAGAAAACATTGACTAGAAATGGGTTTGTAATATTAACTGTAATATTTATAGGTTCATGTAATATTAATTTCTAGTAATAGAAAGTGTTAATGATGAAATAACGTTCAGACAACTGTTGAACAATCCAAGAAGTTTTTTCCTAGTCTGTGAAGAGTTAGCTTATCAATACTGCAACCCTTTGCCACTAAGGAATCACAGCAGTTCAGTTCAGGTTAATTAGCCTCTAATTACAGAATATCACTACTGCTTATGTTTTCCAATTGTTTGTTCCATGACTCTGAAGATGGTACTGTATAATTTGCAAACAGTCTGAAGGATGAATGACAAGGAGTAACTTTGTACAATATCACAGTTATTAAATTCCTATACCTCTAATTAATTTAATGTATTATCACTTTAAAAAATCTTTATTTACTAACTTACTAACATTTGAACAGGAATAGTACTCTGTTATTTAAAACCATGGATGCTTATTTTTCTGAGCTTCTCAAACTAAGGCTACATGTACAGAACACAACTATATCTAGAGAAATGTCAGCTCTGCTTCAGACTGTAACTGGATCTACAACGAGATGCCTTTTTATAACCTAGCTGCCTGTGCAGCTGCATATGTTCAAACAGTGACAGTTCAGAAGACTGGGGTGAGCTTGTCACAAAATAAAGAATCCAGTCCCAATCCACCATTTTAATTCTACAAAACACATCGACCAGGTTACTGGTCAGGTTCGGTAATATTTTTCTTGGTCTTATGTCTATGGATTAAACGATTTCCATACAGGACGTATGAGAAAGAGAGAACAGCAAGTCCATTTTTATCTTCACTCCAAAGAACATCTGTTTGCTCTTCACTGTCTACAGTTGTATCTATCAGTATAAAATTACAGGGTAAATAATGAAGTATAGCTGAAGGTCTCCTTCGTATTTCTGGTTCCATAATAACAGCAGATCTCATGGCTAGGGGGTTCCTATGGCCCAAAAGCAAATTCTGAAAGCAATCAAATCCTTCCACTCCATGGCACCAAGGGAAAAGAAGGGGCCAGATGCAGACCACAGTTCCTCCAGAATTAATGAACTTTTTTCACGTACTCCACTGTACTAAAGTGAAAGTCAATTTACTTGAGACTTAAAAAGCTGTTACTAATCACACCAAGAAAACTGTTTATGTTTTATAATATTAGGCTTAGGATGCATATGCAAAGCGTCTGAAGTCAATACTTTCCGTGGGCTTTCATGATGCAATGAAACAACTTGGAATTTGTATTGACATGGCTAAGTGAGCCTGCTAAATTACAATGGATTTGTATTTGTATAATAGAAATCTGGTTCTATGGGCTTACTCTTGCTTTCATAAACCTAAAAAATACAGAATGGTTGAAGTGAGAAGGCACCTCAAGAAGCTGTCTGGTCCATCCACCCTGCTCGATGCAAGTTCAATTAAAGCAGGTTTGTCATCTTCGTGTTAAGTCAGGTTCTTAATATCTCTGAGGATGGACACTCCACAACATTTTTGGGCAACCTGTTGCACTGTTTGACCACAATCACAGTAAAAAGGGTTCTTTTTTTATGTTCAAAACAGAATTTCCTATATTTCAATTTGTGCTTATTGCCTGTCATCTTTCCACTGGGTACAGCTGGATACACCATGAGAAGATACCATGAAAGTAATCAGGTAACATATCCCGTTTTAGGGTGAAATGACTGAGCAGAGAGCTGATAGACTAGGCACACTAATTACATTTCCTGGAGAACATCTTCCTGAAGAGAAGATGGCCAAGGGAACTGTTCAAATATATAATTTTACTGCTCTTCTGTCCCAAGAGAATCATGTACAAGT
>NW_010552460.1:0-3257 GCF_000687285.1 Phaethon lepturus | reverse complement strand
TTCCTACTACAGGAAGCTTATTATTACAAGCAGGATGAGTACTAAAATAAAATTAAGCAAAATTTCATAAGCTTAAATATAACTCCTGTTTAAATTGTTAGGGATAACCCTAAAGGGAGCCTTCAGACTGAGAACAGAGGTATCAGCAGCATCAAAGACAGAGAACTCTTGAATGCATGCATAAAGTAATGGGAATTGTTTCCCAATTAATAATTTAACTGCGTTTACTTGTTTTCATTGATGGACAAGCGAACCAACATGCACAGAACTTAGGGTCAGATTTACTTTTCACACTGTTAAAATTGTTCAGCATCAAGGGAGTTATTCCTAATTTACTGCAACATAGGCAAAATGGAATCAGGCACTTGATTACTGATGTATCGAGGTTCCTAGCTTATTTCAGCTATGGATCTAACTATAAATTAATCCTGAAGTAACACATGCTTCAACAGTAGATGACAGACACTTTGGTCTCAGTCTTCTGGTGCATTAGCTTCACACTTGGAGCAACTACAGAAGTAGTAAGGCAGAAAGATAATTCTGCCTATTTGTCCTTTGCTCAGTCTTGCTCTAGACAAAAATTTAACGGCTACCCAGATGACTGAAGACACAGATCTGATGAAGCACTCAACATGTTCCTATAACCTCTGCTCTCCCTGGCAGTAAAAACTTTATTCCAGTCTCTGTCAGGAGAAATTCTCAGCTGTTCCTTTAGGGCAGAGTTCCAGCTACTTCCTGTTGAGGTTTAACCAAGTAGAAAATGAGCATCTGTAATATTCCATGAAACATCACACAGTTCTTAAAATTATTTACTTTAACCTCAAATGCAAGTCACTCTATACTCTCAGTCTGTACAGACCAAATGAAACAAAAAGAACCCTAATATCTAATGGCATTAATTAAATCTTGATCAAAAATCAAACTATGAACAGCAGTTCTCAAAGGTCTGATTTTCCACTGTGTACGTGGCTGAGCATTTAGGCACGTCTGATTTTTCTTAAGGGTTTCTACTATCACAGGTGTGACTGTGTTTAAACCTTAGAATGAATCCCTTTCCCCCTGACTTATATTATTATAGCAGCGCCCACTAGTGACCCCCAGAGTGAAGGACCTGTCTTTTTTGTAATCTGAATTCTCTTGGCTGTGTGGTTTCTAATGGGTAAAACACAAACTCAAAGGGAAATTTTGATTTAGCCTGTTTTGTATCAGGGAAAAAAAGAAATAAAAGACAGAAAGAGCAATGTTTTTGTTAAGGTTTCTTCTTTGTTACAATTTTTAAGTTTACAACCTGTTTGTTCATAGGCTCTAAATCTTCTGGCAGATTATAATAATAAAAATAAAATGTCAGATTACTGAATCACAGAACAGTGTTGTGATAGAGTGAGAACTCATGGGCCAATCTAGGAAAGCACTTAGGAATATGCTCAGTGTTAGGCACATGAAGAATGCTATTGGTCAAAGATCTGTAAGACTTACCTGAAGTTTAAGGTCTCTTTAAAGGATAACCAGGATCAGAAAAATCACAAAAACTTAGGGCCCCAAGATTCATTGATTTGTAGTGACAAATTTTACTTACACAGTATGTTTGCATAGCTTGTAGCTATGTACTTGTTGATTAAATTCTTTCCAGGCATTCATTTACAGTACAAACCACAATTAATTCAAGGCTACCAGATATGAGATAATATATGTTGATACAGATATGGATCAAATATGTATATCCCAAGGAACTAATTTATGTTTCATCATCAGAGAAGACAAAACATTAGCAAGAAGCAACTGAATTACTGGTCCAGAGTCAGTCCTGCCACTTATCTCATAGTGAAGATCTTTAGATAGCATGGAACTGCCTTGGGAAAACATAAGGAGAAAGGAGAAACATAAGAAGAAAGACCTCTCAGCTCATCTCGATGGGGACCAATGTAAGGAAAAAGTGTACCTTCAGGATGGAAGCCTTTGGTCAGTTGTGCTGGCTATTCATATTGCAAATGTTAAGCACTGGGTTCAAGCTATTCTGACAATCTACTTCCCAATGCTATGGAGAGGCTCAGTTTGCAGGATGTCCCACACACCCACTCCTGAGAGGTAATTCATTTTGGTCACACAAAACCTGATGCACTCAAATGGTCTTTAGTTGAAAATCGTGAATATGAGCACACTGTTCTGTTTTGCGATTTCTACTGCTGTTTAAATTTCCCATTCACAAAAAAAAAAAATAAAAAAAAGATCAAACAAACATTAGGCATTGCATTATGGGCTCTGTGAATTCCAGCAGGCATTGGATCAAGCCCCTTGACAAAGGAAACAGCCTTATACAACAGGAGAGACTATGAAGCAGTTTTGTGTAATTCCACTTAGAAATAGGAGGAAACTAAGCAGCACGGACAAATTTTAACCATTTGGTTAGAAAAGCCACTGAAAATAACACACTAATGTGCTGATCTCACACCTTCATAGATAATAAACACAGAATGCTATATTTATCAGCAAAGTCCTTAGCAATCCCAGGAAGTTCTTCGCCATATTATGCCCACACACTTTCTGGTTGATGAAACAATTTTGGGTTTAATATGTAGGTGCCTAACTTCCCAGCAAAACTTGCAATGTTCTCTGCAATTCCGCTAAATATACTACTTATTGCTGATGTTACTAAAAACCTGATATACCATATGATGCAGGAACTAATAGCTCTTGTGTGATTTTAGCTGCAATCCTAGACATTTTATTAATTAACAAAACCATATGATTTGGAGGAGATGATCAGGAAAAAGCAATAGCAATTCCAAAAACCATTTTCCAGCAAGTCGCAACAAGAGTGGCTTTCCAGTACTATTACTACACCAACAAAGCCATAAGCATGTCAGCAAATAAAATAACAAAGAGCCTATACAGACACCCCAATAATACTCTCTGATCATTTGAAATAATGATTAACCCTGGCATCCTTGATCATGCAGCATCAATACTAGCATGTAGTTAAAGTATCTGAAAATGCGCAAAAAATTGGAATGTAATAGAAATGTTTAGGAATGCAGTAATAAAAAAAAGTCATAGAGAATGAAAAGAGCTGGACAGTTAACTCCGCTATACTTCTTTCCCTTTCAGAATTGCTTAGAGTGGTGTATTTTCAAGATGATCCTCTGCCACCCCTCTTTTGAAGTGATCCCCCCACTTTGTGCTCAGTACTAGAAGAAAGAAACGTCCGGCCTCCCCCTGCACCCGGTCACCCCCACAGCCACCAGAAAGCCCTTCTCGGG
>NW_010552459.1:0-29812 GCF_000687285.1 Phaethon lepturus | reverse complement strand
TTATCCATGTTTGTTATCAAGTTTACAAATGTTAAACACTGGAGTCTTTAATGTAAAAAGAGTGCCAATGGCTTTAATTTATCCATGTTTGTTATCAAGTTTACAAATGCTAAACACTGGAGTCTTTAATGTAAGAAGAGTGCCAATGGCTTTAGGAAAATTATTTGTGAGGTGCTTCCCTTTATTTAGAATTCTGACTGAAACAACAGCGATGTATCAGTATTGTTGGACTAGATTCTGCTTCGGCTTTCAGAACAGGCTGAAGCACTCTTCTTTTTAAAGCCCCCAGGTCTAATATTGTCTTACATTTCCTACCTAGACAAGTCACATTGGTACCTGCCGTGCTAAATCAAGAAAAGCGGTATTATAAGAAACAGAAATAACTCTTAACAGCTCTACATGAAAAAATTGGCCCTGGATTAAAAGCTGTCGACTGAGGTTAACCAATATTTTGCTTTTGGCTTAAATGGGGTCACCAGTTGACCTAGAATCATTTGCTCCAATTTCAAAAAGTTGAATCTAATGGTTCCTTATCTGCAGTGCTGTTGCATTACTGGGTGGACACCAGAGATGGTCATCAACAATGGGAATAATCTGTTCCCCATTTTGAGGTAAATGGTTCCCACATTCAAAAGATGTGATTACAGTAGCACATAAAGGCAGGGAAAATTTAAGAAATTCACATCATCTCAGTAAGCTGTGCTACTAAATTTAAAAACTCTGCTTTGTGCCAAAGAGATGTGCTGAACTGTATGCACACCACTAGGAAAAAGACTGAGACATATATAAACTATGCAACACTTTGCCCCTTCTGAGTGACTTCCATGTATATGAAAGTCTATCTTTAGATCTTAGATGTTTCATAAATCAGAAAGAGGATGATTAATCACTGGCATTATCTTTTTCAAGAAAGATCATGAGCAGCTCCTTCCATCCTAAAACAGAGAGTCTGAGTAACTAACCGTTGTCCCTTGTAACTCTAAAGTTATGGGGGCTCTCAGCTGCTGAATATAAGTTTAAGGCCACATGGTTGTGAAAACTCTCGTGTATCTTTCTCCCAACCAATGTGTTTTTGTTAACCCTTGTAGTCTGAGCAATTTCCTGTTCACTTCCTTGTACTTTGTACACCCACACTTCAGTGTGTGCTGTTCCTCACTAGCTACTATTTCTATCACCTACCATGAAATTACAGCAGTGCTTGTCCTTCCCAAATCCAGCACACTGAACCTCAGTGGTTGACATTATAGCTTGAGGATTGCACCTACAACTCTGTGGGATGAAAGGCGCCATATAGTTGCACAATGACATCTTATTACCATGACACTCAATTTGGAAAAGATGCACACAGAGAAAACGTTCACCTGGACACTCAATACAAGTAGCAAAGAACCCAAGAGGGTATCCAATTTCTAAATACTTAAAATTAAGTGGTTTACTACCATTCAGAGAGCATTGCAGCTCTGTTGTCACAGTAACAAGTAGCAGCAATACCATTGCTGAATCAAATCACATTTGCAGTCTCCCAGCATTGTATTCAACAGAATATATCTGAATGCTTTCTATTTGCTAGTACATGAAAGAAGGATGTTAACTTGAATGAGAAGTAGGGACACAGGATTACGCTCTCATCTCTTATTTAATATGAAAGCAACATAGTTGGAAAATCACAAATGCACTTTTTGAAATATAATACAACATATTCTCTAATGTTCTGCTGCAATTCAAGGCAATGCAACCTTAATCAAAATTCAGAACTTTGGTCATTCATTTGCAAATGTTAAGGTTTCTTGGGGGTTTTTTTAGGGGAAAAAAAAAAAAAAGAAATCTGTGACTATTGATATAATTAAGAACTATTCAGCAGGTTGCTATGGGAAACTTTTTTTTCAGCTAACCCAGTACCTCTACAGAGATTTCAGTTACTTAATGGTTCATTGGAAGTAGAAGATAAGTCTTATATTTAAGAATCTGCATGGGTGGACTTTTTAAGATAGACAAAATATTCATTCACATTAAAAAAACCCAACAAAACACACACACACAACTTTTAAAGTCTTCTATCCTGGTTTTACAGGGGGAAAAAAAAAAAAAGTTCAACTTCCTCTTACATTTATCAGGTACTTGCAGGGCAAAGAAAAGTAATAAGAATACTAAAGGAGGAAGAATCCAAATTATATCCAGTGAGGGGCTGATTCATTTCTTCTCTTTGCTTGTGTCATTTCATTTTGATTGCTTGTTAGAAACACTCATCTCAGTGTTTCTAACTGAAGCTGCCTGTGTCTGGTTTTCATGCTGAGGCATTGCACCATCAAATTTGGAGATCTAAAAGCAAGCATGTTCGCTTTGTAGCCTGGTCTACGTGAAGCAATGGAACTGAGTTTGATAATATGTTTTCTCAAACGGGTACTGAAATTGGCTCAAGGATGCAACAAAAAACCCTAAAATGTTTTCCATGAAGTTTCAGAAAGAGCTTGGGGAACTTTCTTCACTTAAGAAAAATTTATCTTTTTTAACATAACAAGCATTCTTCCTAGCATGCTCATAAAATACCTTGCAGCAGCACACAGCAGTGCTCTGAACTGTGCACGTGCTTGTTAAATATTGTTTAGATAAGACATGCTTCAGTCAACCACACTGTTTTAATGTGAATGTGGATGAATGTCACTGACTGAGCAGCACCTAGCCCTACCCCTGCTGTTCCTAGCCCCTGAAATCTCCCCGAATCCTGTCCATCCAAAGTGAAAACTATGTCCCAAGGCAACGGAAATCTCTTAGAGCAGCCTCAGGTAGACGTGGATTCAACAGTCCAGAACAGAAAGCAACAAGAGCTAGTGTGGCCACAGCTACGGGGCCAGACCAGTACAGCCTAAATCCCACTTCAGTTCCCATACCTGAAGTTCCCCATAGGCTGGACCTAAGTTTACAGGCACTTTCTAGGCTACTCACACCTACATCAATTCTTAGTGGTCAAATGTGAAAGGAGAAAATATCACTTTGATTACATCCAATGTGAACCGCCTGCTTGTGTTCACCAACTGTATTTTGGTCTGATCTTTTCAATACTAATTAATCACAATCACCCACAACATGTTACAGAACATACTTAAAATGAACTGTCATGTTTGGGCCCATGCAGATCTGATTATTTTTATATTACTCTGCCTGTACACTCATCTTTCTAGGGTATTTCACCTCTTCAGTTTCTCCATGCTCTAGCACTGGACTTCACCAAAATGTAATTGCCTTTTCTGTCACCTTCCCTTCCCAAGTCACCTATTTGGTGTTAAAAACACCCCATATCAGTTGGTAGGGAAAAATATGCACCACTGTACAGCCATCTCAGCAATACTGAAGCTGCATCCAACAGCAGCTCCAGCTGCAAACAAGTTTGGCATGATTTGGGCGAGGAATAGTAAACCGATTTACCATTTGCATGGATATAAAGGAGACAAAAGTTTTGCACGGTGTGGTTTCATATCACATACAATTAGTCTGAGATTTCAATCTTGCCTATAATCTCAAAATCAATCTTAGCTGATGCTTTCAAATAGGATTCTGGAAGAGGTGATTTGCAAAGAACTCTTGTTCAAATATCACATTCAGTGCTTCGCAAGTAGTTCAGGCCAAATATGCAAGAGTTAAAATCCTGATCATACAGAAAAAAAAAAAAAAAAGAATCCAAAGTCCATTGTTAGCAGGGAGAGGCAAGCACAAACAGCAGTTAGCAAATGTTAAATAGGACATGCAAAAAAGACTTCCATCAAGTAAACAGGGATAATTATAGGGTTACAGAAAATTCCCACAGACTAGCAGACAAATTTGAAAAGTCATATTGCTAACAAGGACAACTGCTGAGAGGAGACCTCTTCTGGTGCAAGAACAGAAAGGTGGACAAGAACAGAAAATGACATGTCAACTGACTTTTAAAAAGAGAACAGAAAACATGCAGTAGTATTGCAAGGATGATGAGATGGAGCTAAACAAATTCCACTCTGTGTTTAAAATTAGGATATTATGAGAACTGGTAACAGCAATATTTCTGACCCTGTCTTCCAAGGCCTCATGACAGTAACCATGAAGACTGACTTTTGAACACTCCAGAAATAACCCTAACACACCTCCCAGGCTCATCAGGTAGTCTTTCCTCTTGCCTCTGTCCACTCCTTTCTTCTGCTTCTTTTTTTATTATAATAGACTTTTTAACTCTCCACCATTAATTGTTAGACTTGCAACAAGAAAAAGAAGAGTTCGAAGTCCAGTGCCAGAATGCAAACAGACAGGGCAAAGGCATACCATAAAGACAGAAGAAGACACTATATAAAGATGATTAACAAAAAAGAGAGTAAAAAAAATCGAAGTAGGAAAAAATGCTGGAGCTTCAGAGCAATAATAAGTGGGAAAGGAAATGGTGTATATTGGTATGCATTTTGATAGGCTTATTCTCGGTATAGCTATGTAATGTTGTAACTCAACACAGCAACACAGAAAAGGGAAGTATGGGATATAATTGCTCGGGCAGAGTTATGAGGTATGCAGGCATACGTGAGCTCTTGCACACAGACCAGAACAAACACGAACACTTATTGTTGATTTGATAAAGAAATACAGCATATTTTGTTGTGTGCGCCAGCCAGCTGCCAGCTCACAGCTAAATTGAATGTGCCTACGGTCTCTACTGAGTGGTCTCGCTGCCCCACACAGCGTCTGAACGGCTCATTACTGGCTTTCCCAGAGAATAAAGAAGATCACTGTGACTAGTGAACAGTAAATGATTTTGCTAATCTGTTTAAGCATTCCTAGTTCACCCCTAATGAGAACATCTAGGTGCCCGGGATATGATTAAGGGTCACATACCAATAAGCTATTTGAGCCTCTGCCTTCTCTCCCTTGACTTTAGGAACCCTCGCTTGATTACTAGCGATGCTTTCTAATTCGCATGAAGAACTCACAGTTTTGTAAGAAGGCCAGCAATACTGAGCATGACACTTTCATGGGCAATTTCATAGATCTCTCTTTGCAATTCCACTCCTTCACCATGGAATCTTCCTTGGAAAAAGGCTTTAGGAAAACAGGATCACTAGTGCAGCTGGTATAAAGGTGGCGTTTATTTCCAGCAGACCAACACAGACTTAGACCAACTGTTTAATGCCAATATGCATGCAATATTGCTAGTTGTCTATTCTTCTTGGAAAATATGGGCATACCCACATATAAGCAAGTAACAGCAAGGTCCCAGAACCAGCCAACCTTGCACCTACAGGCCTGTGTTGTTGAGAAGGCTCCTAGGCCAATTCGGGGGTGGTCTGATAGCTCTAACTGTGTTTGTACTCTGAAAACCATGGTTTGTTCTCACAGGCAGTGTTGGACTGAAACTCAGAACTGGGTGTCTGCCCTTGCTGAAAGTAGGAGGGAGAATCCCGAAGGGAACGTTTGCAAGCAAAGCCTCTGCATTTCCCAGTGCTGTCCAAGCACGCGCCTTCTCCAGCTTCTGGCATCACACCACTTCTATTTCCTGCTGCACTCAGGCAAGAATATTTCTGTTGATCACTTTTCAATGAGTAGTCTCGTTAGCATTAGTGCTTAAGGTCTTTGAAACTGCAAAGAAGCAAAGGCAGGTGTGTCAATATGGAAAGCGCTATGAGAGGGCAGCAAGTTTTAAGTACTTCTGTTTAAATTTGACCTGCTTTGAGGAGGAGATTAGACCAGATGACTGACCCAAATTTTCTGTGATTCTCTGAATTGTGTTTTTGAACCAGTTTCTCTCAAGTTTACTCTCAAGTTTAGTCTCAACCATTCAGGTTTGTTGGAGTAAAAAGGAAAGAAATGGTATTAAACAGCACAGTGATCCTATAAATATGTTTGTCTCTTCTACTAAGTAAGAGAACATTTTAATTCATCAGCTAAGTCCCACTCTTTTTGCCTCATCAGAATAAAGGGTTTAGGATAAATTAAAAGGATCTCTCTATGGACCAGGATGTAGTTAGTAACCTATATTCTAGAAACCTTTCATGCTGTCTCTCAAAAATTGTGCCAACACTTTTCACAGCCAGAATACAAAAGACAATGTGAGGTGTCTGGCAACTAAGAGTGAAATATATGTACATTAAGCATGTTTTATCTATATAAGAAACTACAAGAGAGGAAGAACTGAAAACCCCTATAGTGGGACAAATTCAATTAATAAACAACAGTCTAAAGCCCCCAGAAGACTGATGTCATTTGGCCACCAGACCAAAATGTATGTCCTTCTGCAGCAAGCCCCAGGACAATTAGCTGTTTTTTCCTTTGCAGATCACCTTTAAATTTTTTTCAGGTATATGTAATCATTTTAAAAAAACTGAGCTGTGAGATTTTTTGTTTTGTTTGAACTATTTTTTGTTTTCTGGACAGAGTCCAGAAACTTGCCTCTCTGCCTTTAAAGTATGAGTCTCATCACATAGCACAGTAAAAATAAATCATGATTTGCATTTCTCAATAGCCTTCAAATAACTACATGGAGTAAAGCCAAACCCAGCCTCTTCATTGAAACAAACAGCTTGCATTTTCACATACCAAGATTGCTTCTCCTTCATGTGAAGAATAATTTCTGCCTCCCAATTTCCACATGGCCCACTGTGTGACTTACTACCAGCCACATTTTCTCCCTGGTAGCTCACGTAGTTAAGTACTTTGAGTCAGCACGTTCAACCACAACAGCAAACTTTGATAGGATTTCCTTCAACTACTGAAACGTTTAGGCACGTATTCAGCTCATGACTCAGGGTGCTTATCTGTCAAGCGAAACTCCCTCTGGGATGTGAAGCACCATCATTTCAATCACTTCTCCTTTTCCTCTGAAAAAACAAACAAACATTCAGCACACTTCTGAGTCTAGGTCCTTCCCCCTTTCCCATCCCTCACCCATCCCTGGCCAGAGGCAAGCTCTGGAAAACACAAAGAACACAGGCACAATTGTTCTCAGCTTCCAACCTGTGCTCATTATATTGGGAAAGTTTGAAACCATTTGCTTCTACCATTGTACTTGTAAACACTGCAATTCTAGAATATCAGCAAAATCGCAGCACCGGTCTTCCCAATAGGTTCCTGCCGCCTATTCTGGCATGCTTTCATTCACCAAACTTGTCACCATGTTATCATATTTATCTGGCAGATTATTAGACATTCAGCTTTTATGAACATGTGTCTTCAAAAGGGAAACTTCTTTTCTTTCCCAGCTTTTTTTTTGACTGCATGCTTGATTTTTAAAAATTTAAAGGTGTCTCCAAACTAGTGTGGAGTAGACAGAAAGGAAACAGCTGCTAGAGACACTTAAAAAGAGCTGCCCATGGTTAAGGTACAGAATTTAACATGGAAAAGAAACAAAGAAGAGATAGATTTGTGTCAGAAGAATGACATATGCTCCTTTACTTTTGTGTTTCTTTTCTAAGAAACAACCCAGATAAAGGACACCTGTACTTGTTCACAAGGTGAGTAAACATAAGACAGAGAGGTCATCTACACATAAAAGTTAAACTGTGCTACCTGTTCTGGGATATTTAAAACAACATCTCAGTGTAGCTACTCCCATGCAGGCAGCAGAACAAACCGAGTGGTGTCGGGCATGTAAATTCACAGTCAGTTTTACTGGCTTGGATGTTTTAATGAAAACCTCAATGCTTCAGCTGCAATAGTTTCTCTGGTACCAAGTTATGCAGTCCATAACTTCAGTAAGAGATTTTGAAGGACTAGGAATCTTGAACCATTGTAGTTATGTGACTGTATTATCTTCAACAACTTCTTCCACCTGTATTATTTCCTTTGTAAAAAGCTACCCACCAAATGCAATTCCAGAGGAATTCCAGATTTTGTGGCCATGGCTGTATTTTTTAAAACACAGAATAAAGACTCCCTTGCTAAGTTAGCTTTGCTAGAAGAGTCTTGTAGCTTTTGCTACAAGAGTAGTTGGCTATTTTTTCTAAGACTGCTGGCCAAAGAAAAGAAAGAAATGGAAGAAGCTGTCAGGAAGAAAGCCTAGGCAGATAGCAGGGACAGGCAGGGGCAGAGACAGAGATGAAGAAAGACATACTGTGGACAAGGAAGTAGAGAAGTTTGAACTTCAGAGGAAGCCAAGGATAAACCTTGTGAGAGCAGTAAGAAAGGAAGTTTCTATACGTGCCTAGAATTGCACCTGCTAATCTACACAATGCAAACCCACAGGAAGTGACTCAGTGGTCAGAGCCTGACACACAAAAGGAAGCATCCTATATTCCAGGAAGAGGTATTTGGCTTATGCGTGGACATTATGTTTTTGTTCAGGTCTCGAACCGCAACTGCATTTGGTTGTGTTTTTCGTATGCAGCAGTTGCCCGGTTCTAACTTGCTATTTTTAACTGAAACCTATCAAAGTAGGAAGAGCAATTTTTGAGGACTGCAGTACTTTTTCTGCATTTATATGAAAGAAGGACTAGAGTCATAGTGCTCTGAGCACCTAACCTAGCCCAGTTTCTCTGTGTGTCTTCATCCAAAATGTGCAGTAAATAAAAATGAAGAAAAACTCACCTATTTGATGTTCCAGGCAGGCATGAAGTGGGAAGACTATGCTGCTCACACCGAAAAGCAGTTTGTGTCGTATCTTTTTTTATCCTGATTGATGCAACAACATCACAATACAGTGCTGTTATACCAGATATACAAATCCTGAGGACAAAGAAGCAGTTGGGCATCATGGTTGCTGAATCCCGTTAACTCACACAGCAAACCAAAGGGATTTTAGTGCCTAATTCTCTTTGGTTCCTCTATCTACAATGGCTTTAAAGGAGAAAAGACAGATTGAATTAGCTGAAGTACCTCCTGGTTATCAAAGGTACTGTGAAGTTGTACAGGTTGCCACCATCATTTGCAGACAGTATGTACATAACTGGAATTTTCCTCCAGCTGACTGCTTCCTTATTACCTTAGAGCCCCTGAATGCACCACCTGGAAGGCCTTGTCCTGGTGTCTAGCTAGACAAATGTCCCATGGACCCAAGGCATGGTAGGAGCAGCAGTTCGCAGAAGGCCACCTTGATGCTACTCTGCAGACTTGCTCCAAGCGCCACTTGACAGAGCCATAGACCACAGCATGTGACCCTCAAGGTTTTGTAGTAAAAGGCAGAAAGTTTCCAGTTCCCTTTTGACCGATATGGCAGAAGTTGAAGGTCAAAACATACCAATCAGACCTTATCCAACTGCATTTTCTCTCTGGAAAGAGTAAATACAGCTTCTGTGAAGCCTTGCATGCTGTACACAGACAATTAGAGGTTCCTGTAAAGGCTCACTGAACTGTGTTTTGAGCTGGTGTTAGCCCTGAGGATGATAACTAGTCACTGTTCTTGTGAGACGTGCAAAATGTCAGGGGAATATAAAGAAGTGTTGTGTTCAGGAAGCGTGTGATGTGACTAATAGAGGATGAAAAGGGGTGTGGTTATCATGAGATATTCACCTCCCTTCAGTGCCTTCGTGAGACGTGAGAAAGTAAGTATCTCCCTGCTCTCCCTCTCTCACAGGGGAATGTTTACCCACTTAGTGGATACCAAACCTCCAAAAGTTATCATACTGCTCTTACTAAAAGCCCTTTGGGGGCAATTGCTCAGGAAGGAAGTTTATTATAGAGATTCTGAGTTGCTGTTCCAGCTAAGTAATGCTGGACACAGAACTCAGTTGACTTCACAGCAAATGGTTTATGAAAAAGCTAAGTAAGCTCTTGAGCCAGAACAATGTATTTCAAGAAAGCCTGAAATTTCTTTGGTGTTTGAATATGAGGTCCACGAGTAGGATGGGCTAATCCCATCTCTGATTTTCTTAGGGGACCACCTAGGTCCCTGTCTCTCAGCCTGGGTGTGAAATGTCAAAGCAGGTAAGAAGAAAGTGTATAGCCAAAAAGCCAATTGACATTTGCCTGTAAAAATTTTTTTTCTGGATGCAAAGGCAAGAGGAAAGGAACATACTGCTCTGAAGAAAACAGAGGTGAAAGAAAGAATGGAGGAACTGGGGAAAAGAGCATTGGATGGGTGTGAGAGCAAGGGCATGAAATATAAGTGTTGGCCAGAATAGGAAATTTAATCCCAAGATGGAGCAGTAGTAAAGGAGAGAGCAAGACAGAGAGAGAAAATAGAACGAGATGTATTTGGGAGGTGGAAGAAAAGGAGCCCAGAGACTGGAAGAGGAGGTTCTACTGTGAGAGAATTGAGGAGTAACTTCAGTAAGAAAGTGCAAATCAGTGAAAGGAAAAGAATGGAAATTAACAACCTGGGTCTGACACAAAAAAAAAGGGGATGGAGAAAGAAACAGAAAATATAATATACAGTTGGAAGAAAAAAAGGAATAAGGAGTAGATAAAACATTTTACCCATTACTTTCTTTTTGTTTTATGTGTCTCCCAGAATATCTCATGGTGAAATGAGTGGAATTTTATTTGCCAAGGAAAACAACTATTTAAAAAAGAAAAAGTGTTGTGTATAGAACCAAGATGTTACCCTACACCTCCAGCTCCCATCCCCATGAGTGACCCTTCATTTCCACTAAATATTCACCATGCAGACTGTGGTCTAGACAGATTTGTACCTGTAGGCATCTCAGACCACAAAGTACAGCTCAGGTCTTCAGAACAATAAAGCCACCAAATTCATTTGTTCCCAGCATTCCCTCTAGATTTTGCATAATGATTCTGCAGAACTGAAAATCAGTTTGTGGTTTTTTTCCTCATTGCAACATCAGGAGACACTTACAATGTGTGACAAAACCAGGAAGCAGTTGGTGGTAACAGGCAATCCCATCCGCATCTCTCTCCCTCTAACACCTTGTGACAGAATAATTCTCACCACTATCATCACCACCCCTGTTTTCATAGCCAATAAAAAACCCCCAGATGCATCTATAGAACATACCCAGCTGTTGCTAAGATCTCAAACAAAACAGCCAAAGGGTTGGGCTTCAGGCCCTCAGGCTTATGAATGTGAGGACCAGCTGCAAGATTAAAACATATAAATTGTCCTCAGGTGAATAACCGTGACGTGACTTCAATAGTCTGATAATTGTCACCTTCTTCAGCTTAGAGACGGCACTTGTGGGGGAGATCGTGGAAAGTTCCAGATCAATGGATGACCCTAGGGGACAGGCAGCCTCACAATTACAAAGACAGAGCCTATCCCCGCTTTGTTCCTGCAAGGAGCATGGCCAGAAGCAGACCAGGCTTTTGGGATGTCTCTACTTAGCTGCAGTAGGAACATCCCGTAACGACAGGATATGTATTTTGAGCAGTGCCCAGGTGATAGCATTAAGGTAAAAGATGGGTTAATTTTGTGTCAGAACATTGTGCTAAAGCCAGCACCAGCAAGGCTGCTTACAGTCAGAAACATCTTAGCACTTTTTTCCACACAATATTCGCAAAGCACGCCAGGAAAGTTTAAATAACCACAAACTGAGGCTAATCCTTCAGTAATCCTTCAATAAAATATGGTAAGGCAGAGTTCTGCATGTGTGTAGAGACACATAAACTTCAGAAAGTCTCCACACAATGAAATTTTTTTATGGAATTGGACTTGAGTGATGATTTAATGATTGTGAGGTGTGCTTCATCTTGAAAGACTGATTTTTTTTTAACTCTTCTTTAATCAGGCAGTTGACTCATCAGGAAATTAAATGGCATGGTAATGAGGGGACATAACACATAGGTAATACACAAGCTTCCTATCATATTTCTACATGTATAATGACATGGAGCTCTACAAGCAGCACAACAGGTTGAGTGTGGCTCCCTGTGGTGCAGATGCTTCCGGTTGGAGTTTCTTGTGTCTAATATTGTGCAGCCTTGGCCTTCAGTTTTTGCCCGAGCTGAGCATTCATCAAATCTTCCATATAGATGGATTCTTTGGTGTGTAATAGTGCTAAGCTCACACTGCAATCTTTTCTTCTGAAGGGTTATCAAGACACTCACTTGGACTTTAATAATCTTAAAGTTCTACCCAGTTAAAAACCTACTGTGAGTATTTTCCTGTTTGAAAACTAGGCTAATTCTATTAAAAAAAAAGTCAAACTAAGCTGTTAATTGCTGAAGGGATTCCTCTCTGTAGATTCTAAGGCACTATTAGAGATAACTATTTCCTTACACTTTATATATTGTAGAGTTAGGGTCATGGTAATCCATATTCTCGGTAACTCCATCTAAATAATCCAGTCTTCTTGAGAAATGTTTTGTAAAGAGGATCCAATTGCTGACCAGGCCAGGATGGCTTCTACAGGCCAGAGACAAGGTATCACCTGTGTTTAAAAAGCATTACCAAAACCTGCTCTCAGAAATATTAGGCATGGATGGAAAAGAAAGTTATGTACCTTGTCCACAGCTTAGAGTTGATAAAGAAGTGAAACAGAATGGTTGAGAGAGAGAGAGAAAGAGAGAGAGAGACAGCATGAGCACACGCAGACTGTGGTTTCAAGTAGTAGACACTGAGGGTGGAAACTCACTTCCACTGAAGCTGACAGGAATTTCTGACCCTATGTATCTCCAGTTCCTGGAAAGTCCCAGCAACAAACATCAAGAACACATTCTCTCTGATAAGGTTCTGTAACGTAGCAAATATTTGTCTTTGTGACCAACAGTTTCTGCTGTTTGCTTTGTGATGTTAAAGAATACTTGGCTGTGCACCTGAATTGGGGCAAGGTGATCAGCCTCACCGCCTGAGCAGTAACATGCTCTCATTGCATCACATACCTCCAGTTCTCCTGCGTTTGAGTTGAGATCCCATTGAAGCTGCTGCCAAAGTACATGGAGGGGTTGGCGGCAGTGCTGAGGGTAAAGGTTGAAGATATCTTTCACAATATCACCACCAGAATAATGCAGGAAAAAGGCTGTTTCTTAAGGTACCTTTTGTAACAGCTTCACTTGTTACAGCATTCGTTAGGACTGTAATCTGAACTTCAGTGCCACGGTGAGAAGCTCTGGAAGGAATCCACTATAAGGAGGATTGAAACAAATACTGAAAACTGGACCTTGTTTTCTTCCATCAGAAAGAGTTTTTCACTAAATGAGTGAAGATACATATTTTGATGTCAAAATGTCTTGAGAAACGGACCGAGTTTTTAGCAGCTCTTTCCTACATACGCTACGGCAAAGGCTGACTGCACACACAATTGCAAGGCACAGCACTATCAGGGTGAGGAGGTATTCACACAATCTGAGACACTGCCATCTCTACAGAGTCAGTGAAACAGTTCAGTAACACGCAGAACAAACTACACAACTATTAATTCATCCTTTTTAGAAATGTTCTTCCATGCGTGCCTTTTCCTTACCTATGTAAAGGTGCAAGAAGTAGAAGCCTGAAGTAATGTTATGTTTTAACAGGCTAAATTCCAACCATGAAGTCACAGCCATGATTCTCATTTAAGGTATGCGGTTCCACGCATACCTTAAAGCTTTGGCTTAGTTTGTGTTAAAAGATTACATTTCTTCAGGCTGCATTGTGCAGAGAAAAACAGCTTCAATCGATAGTTACATTGCTTTGATTGGGTCAATCAAACAAAGGGTTGATTGATTGACCCACCTTCCCTTTATTCATGTAACATTGAATGAAATGAGGAACATCCCTTAAAATAAGTGAGACCTGGTTGCTCTATTCCCCTCAGTCTTAGTATTTCTCATTTCTGGGCTAGAAAAAACAGTCAGTTTCGTTTATTTCCCAGTTTAAGCTCTGAAAACTTATAAAATCTATTCCCTTCACAATAACTCTATCAGGAATTATCAGAATCTCAAAGACTCTGACACCTCTGGGGTTCCAGATTTAGTCTCTGTGAAGAACAAATCATTCCAGTCCAGGTGAAGCCAGCTGGAAGGTACTCCCCATAACTGCGTTTCTGCTGCTTCCTCCAGGACTCTTCTCTGGGTCATTTTTTAGCCTTTCTGGCTGGGTTTCTTTGACAAAATCTTTGATGTAATAATACACAGTCAGGCAAGAGAACATCATAACATTAACTTGAAGAGTGTATCATCTTTACAAAAGAACACAGCGAAACTCTTTTTCACTTTTCAAAATGATCAGCATTTCACTTTCATCCTAGCAATTCTCACCATTTTTCTTAGGTTAGATAAAGTTACGGTATAATTCAGTCCATTACAACATACCAGAGACTGCAAGGGAAATAGTTCACTGGTCCCCTATGCTTTCCTAGTAGAGTTATCATTCCAGATCATTAAAAAAAACTCCTTTTGTGCAACACCTGCACATAGAGGAGATTAATATTTAAAATTACATTAAATGATAAAAAATAAATCCCAAATGATGCAAAATTAATCCAACTTTCCTACATGTAGGAGTGAAGACCAAATCTGCCCAAAATCCTGAGGTCCAGCTTTCCTTTGAATCCTAAAACTTCTGTATGACCTTGTATTATAGCAGAAATAACAGAAAGTGAGGGAGGGATGAACGCACACTTTGGACTCAGAAATCGCCTAATTGTTTGGGTATTTCTACAATTTTTCCACTTGTTTGCCATCCCTAGTGTCCTCACTGGAGAGCGTTTGAGGTCAGTCATGTCTTGTGGTTGAATAAACATCATACCTGTCAGCTATTTTGCCCAAGTTAATGTTTGGCATCAGAATGAGTCCCCATTCTAAGTTATTACAATGACTGTGATAACGTTACTTTGGCAGCACCTGTGGGTTATCATTTGCTTTTCCGATGCACACAACAGTCTGCATATAGTTTGTTGAAAGGGAGGCACGTGGGTTCAGTTTTAAAATTCAACACAGGAACTTCGTTTTAGCAAAAAGTAATAAAGTTTAGTGTGGGTAATGAGCACAAGTAGGTCTAAGTCTATCTGCTTATCTGATTATGCACAAATTTCTCTTTCAAATACTCTCCTGCATGCACTGTAATCAAACCAGCCCACAAATAAATCAGTGTGTTGTCCTTGATTGTTTTTGTCCTCTCTGCTGCCAGATACGTACCCTTCACAGAGATGTGAGAGTGATATGGCCACTGATTTCAGTGGGGCCCAGATTTCAATCTTGATCTTCTCTAGTCCAAAGGAAAGTCTGAGTGTCTTCAGGGACCCAGGTACTCACAGAGAAATTCAAAACGCTTAAAGACACTGTGGCAGCACACGGGGTTGTCAAAGCAGCAGAGAGCCTTCCATATTGATTAGTTCCATGTTTAATGTATACGATACTCTTGCAGTGTTTGCAAATAACCTTTTTTGTATGAAAACAGCAGTGGCTTAGTCAAAGCCAGATCAAAGAGGCACGCATGATTCACATCTACTAAATAAACACTGATGCCTGATGGCAGTAATACAGCTATTTATATTCATTGCTTGATTTAACCAGTGGCATTCCTTTAATATGATAATAAGCACAGGCTGTTTGCTATGAAAAAAAGAGACTTGAGTGCTAAACTTGCTCTTAACACCAAATGAAAGTGATATTGGTGGGCAAGTTGAGATGTGCTAATTAACTTCTACTACAGACAAAATCAGAAGTTTTATTTCAGATTATGCTTTGGAATTTCATATGAACAAATAAGCACACAACTTCAGGGGGAGTGAAGCACTTGAACACATTGGAGAGTCTGGTAGCCAGGTCCCATCAGTGACCTCTGTGTTTCATTGGAATCGCAATCTTGAAAATCTATCACTTCATCTCCTTTGTAGTACCTGATGTTGCAAAAATGAGGGCAGAGCACTCTTTTAAATAGTGCTATCATCAGTGACTGTGTCCCTAACACCTCAAAAACCAGCACCAAACTGGTCTGCAACCAGCAAGTAGCTCTCAGGAGCAACAAGTATTAGGAAGGCTCATGACAAGACACCCCCCTCCGCTGAAAGGGACCCTGAGTTGGCCTTGAGCCACAGACACTCTGGGATGGCCTGTGCTCAGCAAAAGGGCCTTCCAGATCCTGCTGTGCCACAGCCACTACCGGTCACTATTATTTTGCAGGCCATCATCCGCCTGTGTTAGTCATCCATATTGCTTGCCCATAAGAAGAATGTATCAGTATGAAAACGCTTCACAAGGCACAGAGTAATCTGGAAGAACATGCTGAAAGACTGTCGTTGTATCCTTTCCCTGTTCTTACACTTTCCCCCGGCATAACTATCAGGTCACTGCTGGGAACAGGATACTTCATTAGAAGGACCTTTGGTGGGGCCCACTATGGCATTCCCCCCACTTCATCTCTTAACGGTATTCACATGCCACAATACTGACTACTGTAAAAGCAGTTTCAGTTCTACCTAAAATCACCCAGGCTACAAGAGTATGCATTCTTCACCCTATTTATAGTAATAACGATCTGATTTGCAGTGGTCAGTTTTGTCCTTAGGCAACATAAAAATGGTGGTGAAATCATTAAAACCACATGAACAATGAGACAGTATCAGAGGAATCACAGGACCTTTTGAGTTCAACCACAAGACTGGTAAATAGAGCAGGTTCTAGTAGACAACCAACAATGAAAAAGGGCCCAGAATGCAAAACCTGGTGGACATTGCACCCAGGATGGAATTATTTTGAGAAAGTCCAGAGCTCTATGGATCTCTCTCTTACTCATTGGGAACTAATTCAATGTAAACAGAGTGGACAGATTCTCTAAATCTACTAGCGTGATCACAGAAATAAATAGGGTAAAATTAAAAAACAAACAAACAAACAAACAAAACCACCACAACACAATTCCAGGTAGACAAGGCTTCAAACTTTTCTTGAAGAGCATTACTTATCCATGTGTTCTTTCATTATGCCACTTTAACAAAAAGCTTACCTTCTCTTCTATGAATACCTGAAGATCTGTAAATACTGTTTCCATTTGGGTTAGAGAGGAATGTTGTAAATTTGTTTTCATTCAGTTCTTTTGGCAAATCTCTTTTTAAAACTCTGACATGTCACAGCAACAGAGGCATGTTAGATTTGAAATGTGGGACTTTTTCCTCCACCTTCCTGTACATTTACCTTTCTCCATAATTTACTATTAGTTGATCTATTGGTAAAACTTACCTGATTTGGATAAAGACTGTTCTTTGATGGCCCTGTGTGCCATAACATAGCAGCAGAATTCTATTTCCTGTATTGCAGATAAGGCTGCTTCAGTTTTAGAGTTGTGCTTTGCCTTATTTGCTGATTTGCTTGATAAACAGAACAGCTTAAAGCCTTGAAGGAAGATGAATACATGTTGTGTCAGAATAACACAGGAATAACTGGGCTGCTAGTACTTCAAAGACAGCTTGTACTTCCTTATTAAAGAGCTGCAAGAGAAGCGAATTTGTTATTTCTCCAATAATTAATAAAAAAGTAGCTATTACTGTAACCAGCAATTTTGAAAGAGATTTCAAATCCTTACGTGTATCCAACGTACTGATAAAAAACATTAATTGCAACTTGAAGGAAACACCAATCTCTTAAGAGATTTTTACTTGGATAATTGAGAGTACTTGAACTAAGATGCTCCTCACAGCTCTCATATCCTCAGTGACATCTAATGACTCAGACCTGCTTCTTCAGAGGTGGATTTGACATTGTCCAACAGCCCCAAATATACAGTTGTAACAGTGCACGTGCAGACCACAAACTGTTGCCTTGACTCATAACCGTATTACCTCTTGCAAAGATACCTTGAAAATACATCTGTTTCTATGGCTTCTGCGACCTGGTTGGCACTAGGGAGATCCCCCATTCTCTGAGCTGCATTCCTCATTCTTTAGGAAACCATTATTAGCTTCAGGTAACTACTTTCATTTCCTCCGATTCCTTCTGTGAGGTTTAGGATCAATCACAGATTCTTTACAGACCTAATATTGGGCTGGACTGCAAATTAATTTTAGGGAACTTAATATTTAAAGAGTTTGGAAGGTAGCTTGTCATATAAATGAATTTTACTTAGTTATTCTCCCAGTCTTTGAAGAGATTGCATACTGGTGTTTCTCTATAAATGCCTGAAGACTGTTCTCATGGCCTTTATGAAGTTGTTCAATTTGAAAAATGTCTGCAGGCTGTAAATGCCCTTCAGTGTAACTTTGAAAATACATTATATTCTCCAGGACTCTGGCTTTTATTTGTCTTTTGTAGTATTTGTGTGCTGTTTTCCAGCTTCTATCTAGCGCTACTTTAAGATGGATGATTATTTTACTGAAAATACTTTACTCGCTTCTTCCAACAAACCTCTGTAAAAGTGATCTTAATTTTGTTAACGTAAACTTGAGCTGCCCCCCTGATATGAGAAGACTCAGGCTGACTTGGCTGAATTGTTTGCTTTGATGGGAATACAGCATTTCTTAGAAATGTTTGAAAATGCAAAGCTTTCCATGAATACAAGGACTGCCTGGGAGTCTGCAGCAGGTTCTCTACATCTATGGAAAAGTGTTGCATCACGACTGTTGCCAGTGCAGGCTGCTTTCTGTTCTCACGAAAGGAACCTTGAGATCAGCTGCCTTAAACTGTTGTGACAAAGATAAAAAGTGGAAGCCTGATTTTACTAGCAACACTCATCCTTATCACCCTCAGAAGTAAGAGAGGAGGCCAAGTAACACCTACAGTGTTAGGTGTTTAGAGAGCCAAGAAAGCGAACATCACAAACCTACTTCTTCTAGAAGAGGAGAGATGTAACATGTAGAAATGAACAAAAAAGCAATCCATTACAGGCTGCAGCTGTTTAGCATGCTGGGAAAGAACACTGCCCGCCTACAGGAAGGCAGTCCTAGACTAGTCTCATGGATAATACTCAGTTTCTATTGCTTAACTTCTCAAAAGGACTTTGCAAAGACACAGATATGATTATTCACAGTTCACAGATTAGGAAATTTAGGAATAAGGAAAGTGAGGCAATTGGCCCAAGGCAAATCAATGACAGAGTTGTGAAGAGACCTTCATTATCCCACTCTTATTCTAAGCACTAATCAGCACAGCCTCCAGTCCTAAAGGAAGAGGGTATTTTGGCAGAGACAGCCTCGTACTTTCGCATAGGGCTGGAGAATAAAGAACATGGGTGAGGACCTTATCTCTGTTCTGGCACTCTTCCATCTGCTAAAACATGTCCTACAAACCCTAGTTCCTGCCAAGGCAGGTGTCCTTTCTTTAGGCAGCACTGGAGAAAGTCCTAAGGCTCTTTGCTGAGGACCCTCCCTACCTCTCCAGTTTTGGTTACCAACAGAAATAGAGTCTTCCACTCTCCAGCAGGACTGTCTGGGGAAAAGTCCAGCTGGAACAACAGAGCCAAATCATGGAAATCACCAGGAAAATGCAGGCTACATTTCTGAATATATTACCTAATAGTGACCTCCTGTGTCTGTACCAAGTTTTCTCATCTCTTTATGGAGAACAGCTACCAGGGTATGAAGCCACAAAAAATATATTAAATAAAATAAAAAGAGACTTCTAAGGAAATTAACATTTTCTTAATGAATTACACACACACACAAGTCTTAATGCCTTAAAATTTTATCTGTACTGCACAACATATTCAATAGTAAACAGGCAAGTAATAAGCTCTAATAATGGCTCCTGCTATAAACTTCTCTTCTGCAATTTTGTAGCACTGTGTGAAGGCAGGAAAAAGTCTATGACATGCATGAATACTGAGGATGTACTGCACACCTGCATTGGACTGAGAACTCCATTTTTTAACTTGGCTCCAGCTGTTTCTCTGCTGCCTTTTACCTCCCTCCAAGATAAAGCACAGAAGAGGAA
Organism: Phaethon lepturus; assembly: GCF_000687285.1. Classification (NCBI taxonomy): domain Eukaryota; kingdom Metazoa; phylum Chordata; class Aves; order Phaethontiformes; family Phaethontidae; genus Phaethon; species Phaethon lepturus. The sequence goes on along the minus strand of NW_010552459.1, from coordinate 10,126 downwards.
TGGTAAGAATTCTTGCAGATGTCGCAGGCAAAATAATAACTTAAAAAAAACCAACAACACTGAAATGCCTTGTGTGAGTTCCCTCCGAACGGATAATCATCAACGCTATGCTACTTTCTAAATCAAAAGAGTTTTCTATCTGCAGGCCAGAAATTAGGATAATTTGGATTCTGCTGGCATCCAAATACAGCAGAGAGATGAACACCCACCTGAAGAGGCCCTTCTAGGGCAGGGTGGCACTCATATACAGACCCTCTCTCCTCTCAAGGCACTATTACCATAACACCAAGTTCCTATAATGGCAAATTTCCTTGCTGTAAGATATCAGACTTCTTAAATCTGCCGGACTCAAAATCAAAGAAAAACATTGGAAAGCTTTGATAACTGGGGGCATATGTTATCTATCAAACAGAACTTGGGACTGGTGCACACTCACAACAGCTATCAACAGCTGCTTCCTAGACAGGCTTCTCTGCTTTGACAGTTTTTCCCAGCATGAAATTGAGCCAAAAACTCAGTGTTCTGCTCTTCAATAAAGTCACACAAGAATGGAACTGTGGTTTAGACATTCCTACCAGTTGCAGAGGTTGTGCATGTAGTAAAATTGACCAGGCAGGCAATTTTGTAGATCACTGGGGACTGGCAGCTCCCAGCTCTCAGTTCTAGAGTTACACGGTGAGCTGGGGTCAGCATTTTCTTGGATTTCCAGCTTGCTATGACAGACATCCAGTTCTGATTTTTGATTCACACAAAGCATGGCAAACCAGAAGGCTCTAAACCAAATGCTTCCTGCTCAACCCTTTGTTTCTTGGGGGAACTTTTGCCCCACTCTATCTGCAACCTCCTCTAAGAGCTCTGCTGCTTGTACCTCTGGTTTGGCACCTTCTGTTCCAACCCCCCTTGGGATGCACAGTGTTAGGCCCTAGAAATAACCGGGTGCAGGTGGCAGCTTACATCCTTAGCCATGTTCTTGCTTTTCTTCAGCTTATTGGCAAAGCAGGGTGGGGAGGGAGAGGACAAAAGGCCTTTGTTACTGCTCTGTGCAGCCTGTGAGTCAGAACTGAACCTAGTTGGGTTCCTCCAGTGCCACCATGGCTGGATCATGCCCCAGGGGACTCCAGGCAGAGGCTGCAGTGGAGACAGTGAGGCTTAGCTTTCCCACACAGTGTTGGTTAATGAAGCAGAGGAACCTGCAAAGCTTGTAAGAGTGGGACCCAGAGGAGTCACGGCAGATAACTTTTTATTTTCTGATTTTCCTTTTTCAATTAAATTTGACATTTTTGAGAGTGAGCTTGGTTACAGACTATTAATCTGTGGCTGAGAGCCAAGGAAGGAAAACACTTCAGTGAGAAGAACCGAACACTGCAAAGCTTTGTCTGCAGTACAGCATGCTAAGATGATTTTAGTTAGTTTTGAGAAACTCACAGTGGCAGTTTACTCCTGTGTAACAAAGACAGGTTCATGCACTGTTTTCAGAAAAGGAAATAGCAACATTTTCAAGCCTATTTTCTTCCTTTTACCTTCAAAAAGGCATATCAGCTAGTGAAAGTTGAGCACTAATTGTTATTTGCCACCAGTAGGGCAAAACTGTCATGATCAACCTACAGGGAAAGGCTTGCAACACTTGCAACAGACTGAGAACATCTAACTGGACCTTTGGAAGGAGCTGAATTTCCAATTTCAAGCATATCGGGGTTGGATCACAGATTCAGAGGATAAACATGAGAAGTGCCATGATTTTTATCTGAAACCTGATAATCTACAGCAGCTAGAAGAGATTTGCATTTGAGAACTAGTTCATACCTGATTCTTTTAGGTATAAAGCTAAAAAACAAAAGCAAACAAAAAACGTTATTATGAAGTGAAATGACCGCTTAGTTGTACTGCATACTTTTGAAGCTCTGGTTTTGACACCTAATCCTCAAGGTCCTTATTCACTTGTTACTCAGGAAAATAAAACTCCATTTCAGCAATGGAAAAAAAGAGTTGCAAGTTCTGGAAAGATCCAAGATCTGGATTTGAACACTATGTCTTGGATACGTCCCTTAAAACAAATAAACAAAAGGAAACTAAAACTACATGTGGTGGAAGTTAAACAGGCACCTGTAATCTCAAAATGAACAAGTGTCAAATGAATGTTTCCTCTGGAAGTTTTGGGAGCATTTTTTCTATCACGTGTCTCTCGCATACGGGAAGAAGCCCTGGAAAAGATTTCCAGTCGAATAGGAAATGGAATGTGTTCAGCACCAGATGGAGGGGATCTTTGCAGAAAAAATTCATTGCATGTTAAGGCTTTGATCACAACCGGCCAGTAATGGAATACAAAATGGTATTAAAACAACTTATCAGTGTGAGAACTGTAGAGCAAAATGAAGGAAAAAAGTGACCTCACTGGTAAAGATTATAATCCCCCTTCAATGGCAGTCCATTAATGATAATAGTTGTTACAGCTTTTGATCACAGTGTCTTAACCCTTTAGCTTGAGCTATAATTGCTCATTCTTGCTGGAAGTCATTCATGTGCCAGCGAGGAAGGGCTGAAGGAGTCCTTTTATATCACTGAGCCAGTTTGTAGAAGGCTTCTGTTTAATTGCTGCTCAGTGAATCATGGTTATGTATGTTAAGATAATTATAAGTGGTTTGTTTAACAAAACAAGAAATAGGGGTTTTTTAAAGCATTTAACCACTGCTGAAAGCTTTAAAATCAGAAGTCCACCGAGCTTGTTTCCCCTATACCTATTTTCTGTTCCTGTCTGTCGTGCATTTTTAGCAAGCAGAAAGAAAGCTTGCAGTGAAAATTGCTTTTATATTTGTGCAAGGCTCATAAGCACAAGCTCATAATGCATTGCAAATATGATCAAAGAGTACAGATGTAGGAGATAAAACCCAATGGAGAAATTATCCCCAGCTGATGTATTCAAGCACTGCCATTGAAGAAAACCTCCTGAACTTTAATGCATTACAGAAGTGAAAGCACTGTCAGTGCAATGGGGCTGTTTACTGTGGAAAGTACTAGTCACCTGAAGACCTGTTCCTTAAACAGGTGCATTTAACTGCTCCAAGAATAATTACTAAACAGTTTTAAAGAGCAGTCTCATCTGCAAAGAGAATTACAGCCGCACATTTCCAAGGGGACAGGCTCCAATCCATGCCGTTCACCAGTTGTGTATTTTCGTACATGTTCTAGATTCTGTTTTATGATAGTGAGTGAAGGGGAAGCGGGGTGAGCCTCATCTCACATATGGCAAATGAGGCCATGGAGATTCTGAAAAGAATCTAATGATTTTTGTGCCCAAGTAGACATCCTGGCAGCAATGCTTTCCAGAGACCTCACCACCATACAGGACTTCAGCTGTTCAGAAAGCACTGGTCCCACTGTCTTTGAGATACAGTGGTAAATGTCAGCACACATGTGCAAAAACCTGACAGAAGGCACAAAGAAAATTAGGAAGAGAGAAGGAGTGGTCACTTATGGAAAGTTTTGTTGATGTTACTTTCTATGACATCGTATGGATCTCTGTGGTAGTAGCAGGAAAAAAGAGACTCATTTCTTCATGACATCCTCTAGTTATCTTAACCATGAAACTACACTATATCTCTTCAAGGGAGTCCTGCACCCAATTCAGTACAAAGTCTCAATTCAGCCACAGAGCAAGTCCACTCTGTACCATACACAAGCAGGTTTTCACAGGAGAAAGAAAAAGAAAAAGAAGATATGGTCCATGTACTTAGAGAGTAAGCAATATGCATATACAGAAGAGGCACGATTTCTATCCTATAGACAACCTGATTTCAGACTTTTCTAACTTTTTATTCTATAACTTGAGTTTTTCTACCCAGACTCAGGAAGCTGAAGGAGAAAGGAACATGATGAGCACATCATAAGATTGTATAGGTGTAGCCATTTGAAGATTCAGAATGCTACAATAGTCATAAAAGACATCCACACATACTCTGAACTACTCTGAAGTTTGTAATTTTAAGTAAAGTGTTGCTCAGATGTTATATTTAGCTGCATGCAGGGAGAGTGGTTAGAGCCTCAAAGAGGAATCAACAGCTGCAATGACTAATCATCAGCTACAGATTAGATCATTTTCAGGATGTCGAGAGAATGTTGTGTCCGTGTTCTTCAAAGCAGAGTGAACCAACTTAGATGACCACAACTCTCCCATGGATTGCTTCCCCACATGCTCATCTGCGCGGATACAAACGTTATCTCCATCTCGCCTCTCTCCCTTGAGCAGCACCCATTGCCAGGTTCCCCATCCCAACCTGCTGCCATATGAAGTAGGCAACAGAAGTCGTGATCAGGACAGGCCTGGAAAAAGGAAAAAGGCAGAAGGGAAGACAAATGGAAGGGAGAAGGGGAGCAAAGCTGAGCTGAAAAGGACCAGCGCTGCTCTGCTGTGATGGGGGGAGGAGAGAGGCCCAGTTTTGAAGACAAGAGGAGGTTTTTGGCAGTTTGGGCAGCATTTGCAGTACCAGCTGCGAGTATTTCACAGGCTGGATTTCATGGAGGCTTTACACCAAGTCACTGAAAAAGATACTACATAAACGTGCTTAGATGGAGGGCTTTTTCATTAAAAGCTGTAGAAATAAAAAAAGGCCTCTGCTTTCTTGCTGCTTCTTTCATTGAAAAGTTTTTCAATTTGGTCTAATTCCCAACAGGTTTTCATGGCGTTCATAGGACAATTAGAGGCTCCCTCCTCTGGCTATGTTTAATACCTATAAATTCACATCAAAATCTTTGCAGGAGAGTAATAAAAAAAAATCTGCTTTATATTATTAAGTAGGGACTTGAAATCCTGCAGGAATTGTATTTTTATGACAAATTATTCATATTTTTTTCTTTCGGTGTCAAATCAACTAGTACATTTTCTGCAGCTAATTGAATGTCACAGTTGTAACTCAAAGCCAACCAAGACAAAGAGTATTAAGAAAAGAAGACAAGCAAAAGAATTCTCATTCTCTTTACTTTTTTCTTGAAAGATCAAAAACTATAATAAGATATGCCTGAATTTCATGAAATTTGGGATCTGTATAAGCTAGAGAAATCATTTTGTTTGAACTTTGTGGCTCTTATGTTCAGTTTTAGAATAACATACTTCTAAGTCTCTTACAACATTAAGTACGGGCTTCTGTAATTGGAGCTTCTGTCTCACTGATATTTCCATGACATTGTGTCCAAATCCTGATTATATTTCATTTAAATTGTTAATAGCTTTTACCACAGATCAGTCTTTGCATGTGAGTTCCTGAACCTAGATGAGTCTTACTGCTATATCTGAGCTCAGGAAAATATGCTAAATTCTGATGGCTAAACCACAGAAATCACATTTATAAGACTGAATTGGCCCAATTTTATTTTATATTTCAAATACACAGTAACTAGCTGAATGCTGTCTTCAAATAAGTGCGTCTAGGAAGATACCACAAGCTGGCTCAATGTCCCTCATGGCCCTGAGGGCACTAACCAGCCTGACTGTCCCTGCCCAGTCCCCTGAGGGTCTTCCACCTTGCCCAGGGCCCTGGACCCCATGTCAGCCTCCCCGGGCCATCAGCCCCTGCCCCAGCAACGCCACAGCAGGGCCGGTCTCCAGCCCCCACAGCCCTGCCCAGCCATGGGCCCTGCCCAGCCATGGGCCCTGCTGAGCCAGACCCACAACCTGGCCTGGCCTCGGCTTGGCCCCAGGGATGTGCCCAGTGCCCGGGACTGGGGCTGCCCCACTCCCAGCTGGGGCAGTGGGACAGGCCCTGCTCTGCCACCCCACCATGGTGAGCCCCCACCACACCTGGCCCCACCCTGATATTTTTATATCATTTCAGGCCTCCTCATGTCAAGAAACCTTGATGTTCATTTCACTGGGTATTGGACTGAGTGATTATTTGTGTAAGATAAAATCTACCCTTTTACAGAAAGAAGGCCTTTGTGAAAATGTACGCACCACACCAACATATATATCAAAACCGCATTTCAGCACGTTACTCAAGAAACCTTCCCCCAGTTGTTCCCAAGCTCTCTGGGCCAGGATTGCTTCTTTTTCCTCCTGTGTCTTCATGTGTCCTCCTGGACAGTACCAAGTGCTCTAAGGCAACAGACATAATAAACAAGGACCGCAGCCTCAAAATTCACTTGCTGTTAATTATCAGGCTTGGATAGGGATGAAAATAAGCTAATTGGAACTGAGCAGGAAATTGTCTTATCATCCTGGGAAAACTCTACTGTTTCATAAAGTCTTCAAAATCCCAAACTGGAGTAAAATGGGTCAAGGCCAATTAAAATCTTTTGTACCCAAACGCAATCAAGTAGCCCTAGGACTGCCTTGTCTGTCTTCCTTCTGTTCTCTCCATCTCCACAATGACTAGTCCATCAAGCTTGCTTTAGCTGAGATTTAAGAAAAAAATCATGCCCTTTATTCTTCTCCTTTTCTTAGCTGTTTTTATATTAAAATTCAGGATTCTTGCTACCGTGGAAGCTATTTGAATGTATGACGAACCAGAAGATCTACCAAGGAAGTCAAGTTGATTAAGACAAAAAATGTTTTTTCTTCCTTATTTTTTAAGAGTTTGAGGATTTGGGGCTACATTTGATACTAGGCAAAGAAAACCCCAAAAAACCAAAAAAAACTGTTTATGATGTTTTCCTCCGCTCTATCACCTCAACAAAATGCTGGAGAATGCTCTCAAAATATCTATGAGCCATGCAAAGAATCCTCAAAAAACTCAAGGAAGGGAAGGTAAGCCCTCAACAGGTTACTACTTCCAACATATCCAAGCAGATGAAACTCAGCAACCTGACATGACATCTTTTTAACCAGAAACAAACAACAGCTGCTTTGATGCCATAGACCTTTCTTTTGCCAGGCATTTTAAAAGGTAAAATCTGAAAGTTACAGAAGTCAAAACCTTGCAGGAATAATTTTGTTAGCAATTTTGTTAGAAATCAAACAGAATTAGACTGTGTATGGGCATTCTAAAAGGTAGCAACTTTTTGTTGTAATGCTCAGGCATATAAATAAAAAGAAAGTATGGGCAGGCATTGAAATCATGGTGGAGTAGGATAGAGATTAAAGATAACCACAGTTTAGACCAAAACTCAAGTGCCTTTATGTCAGTTATATCAAGTACGATGGGAATACTGAGTGGCGATATAAAGGAAAAGCGGCTAAAAAGAACAAAAATAGGAACTGAAAGTACTGCGTTAGAGCAGAAAGAGGCTGAAGACCTCCATATATTCCAATTTGCAGGGGGCTGGGTTACCTCCAAGCCCCAAAAAGAAATGGCTTCTGAAGTTGCAGGTCCACTCCATAAAATTCATTATCAAATCTTCTAAGAGGTCATACGGCCAGAGGACAGCAAAGGAGGAAGAAACATAATGTGGTTAAATAGAGGATCATTTGTCTGACCACAACTCTTTAGAACAAAGTCTGATGGAAAACCTAATTAAAGACATGGAAGGAAGTGGAAAGAAATGCTGCACAGATTTACTAAAAGTGGAACATGCAAGACTAAACAAGTAATTATTAAGGCTGAGGAGAGGCAGCTGATTCAATCTACCTGGACACTGGTACAATACTTAGTATGATGTGCCATGAGAGGGGAATCATTAAGTCAGAAACTAGAGATTAATATAATAGTAGATTATAAATTAGGAGAAGAACTGGCTAAAGGGCAGATTACAGGGAAATTAGAAGCCTGGAGATAAAGGATAATTAACAGGCTGTTTCTCAGGACTATGTCTTAGAATAAGTTTGATTCATATTTTCTTTAATGAATCTGGTGCAAAAATGTGATTGCATCATTAAGATTTGCTGTTGTCTCAGAACATAAAGGCATCAATACAGAGGAAGATCATGTTGTTATTGAAAAAGAGTTGAATGACCTTGAAAACTGGAGTGATACATATGGGATGGAAGTAATTTGTACCAAGTACAAGGTCATGCATGCAGGTCAAGGGTTCTTGCTATAAATACATCTATTGGTTATTCTCAAAGAGGGAGAAAACCTGAGAAGGATGGAGACACCTGGATGATGATGAACTACCAATATAATTCAGATGTGAGACTCAGATTGTACACCAGGATTTTATCAGGCAAGATATTTCAAGGAGATGCAAAAAACTGTTAAAATTACTTACAAAACTCTCGTAAGATCGAGATGATCTATCCCATGTCTGAAGAACATGAAATCCAGATAGAGCAGGTGTTATTTATTAGTTTCCCCATCCCCTTATCATTCAATCTGTTGAAAGAAACTTAAGTTATATTTGTACTGCAACATCTTAAAGTAGGCTCCACATCTTTAGCTTGTGAGCTGCTCCTGGTCATGTCCCAGTTCTGCATCAGGACAAGGACACGTTATGCTTTGCTTCCCTCTTTTTCCCTTATGTCCTAGTTTCCATGGGAAGGCAACTTAGATGTCTGGGATAGAAGGAAGCTATGACATACTGCAACAGGTTCCCTAATTTGAACAGGGGAGGGAAACGCACAGCAGATATCCCATGGAGCAGCATACACGTTGTCTAAGAGATTGGACTTTTTTTGCCTAACAGCTTGATGACTGAGAGGTACACTGTCTATAAAAACATAGTTAGTAAACAGTGGGAAAAGAGCCATCAAAAAAGAAAATATTAGCACAAGAACAAACCGCATAAGCTAGCAATACCTTTCAAAAGAACACATAAGAGAGGGCAGCTAGGATAGAGTATCATCCCTCTAGCCTTGAAAGCAGTAAGGCCCTGGAGTAGCCTTCCAGTAGGAATAAAAACTACAAAGAAAAGCTAGATTCAAACAGAACTTGATCAGCTCTTGGAGGAGTTTACATGATCTGGTTGTCTAGCTGTAGCACATCCAGTGACCCAGGAGTTCCCCTCCAGACCTACATTCCTAATTATAAGGTTAGTATTTATCTAGTTTTATCACACTGTAAACTCTTTTTAAACAGAGCTGGACTTCCAGAAGTAAGTAGTCCATGGGCAGGACGTTTTCTACAGCTCTTGCTCTGCAGCATTGCAGAAGAAATCTTTGTAGTAAGAGTGAATTTCTTCTACCTCTAACGCACAAAAAATATTTCCCATGAAATAGAATGAAGAACAGTCTCTTGATCATAAAGAAAAGTACATCTGCTGCACAGTGGGAAACTATAGAGGGAAGATGGAAACACTGGAAGCAGTTTGGAAAAAGAGCCAAGGAGTCTCTCGTTTCAAATTGCCACCTTTGACTTTTAGTAATTTTTCAAATATTATCCCTGTTCCTCCTTTTACAGCATCTGCAAAGCAATCAAAGAACACAATACAACTATAACAACAGTGCTCAGGAGTCCTTTCAGAGTCTATATTGAATTTTGTCAGCTACAGATTTTGTAGTAAGGGACAGAAAGCCTGGAAAGATAAAATATGGTGTAGGCATGAAGATTTCTGACCCTGCTGCCAGAGAGCAGCAGACTATTTTAATAATTCAGTGAAGGCTACAATTTTGTGTGTGGTTCATGTTCTACTTTCTTTGAAGAGGATCCCCATAGAGGGTCAGGGTCTCTTTCCACTGTGAGAGATAAGCAAGGCAGACAGCACAACTGGATTTCAAAATAACTGTGTTACTATTCATCTTTGAAGATGCTGTAAGTTTCTGTAAGCTTCAGCCCTACCAACTTTCCAGGAAACTCCATACTATTTAAAAGGCTGTTATGCAAATTGTCAATCAGCTTCAAATGTATTGTAAGGAGAAGGTAATGAGAAGATAATAGGTATGTTTTTATAACTTAGCATACCATACATCCCAGCATTATCAATAATGTACTCCTTTAAAGGAAGAATAAATTGAAAGTAGTGGTAAAACTCTCCATTCACAAATTAATATTTGTCAAGCACGTGCACTTAAGGAAACCATAACATAGCCTGAGACAATATGTCAAATGTTTTCTGAAATAAGTGAAACTTGGTGCCCTGCTATTTAGCTTGAAATCATTCTTCCCTATGGCAGCTAGACAGATGTTTGGATGTTGGGAACACTTCTAAAATTGCCAATAGAGGAAGGAAGAACAGTACTTTTCAGCTTTACAGCAACAGGCAAGCATGATGTAGTTTCTCAGGGCAAGATTTCTATATCACAGAATCACTAGGTTGGAAAGGA
>NW_010552458.1:43217-43690 GCF_000687285.1 Phaethon lepturus | reverse complement strand
GTTTTTTTTTTTTTTCCTTTTGTTAAATAATGTTTTCTTTTTACTCGTTGCAAAGGACGGTACGGGCAGAAGTTGCTGCCCGTAGCGTTATCGGCGTTAGAGGAGGTAAAACTGGACGGCGTTGACGCAGGTTTGGTGAGCGGCAGCGTTTAAAAGTTAATTCCCGGTTGAGGTGATGGTTGCGCAGCTGCCGGACGGTGATCCGGCACAAACGGGGCGAGCAGGCCAGCGAGGGACGGCGGGCGGGGGGCGCCTGGCCAACGAGAAAGGAACTGTTTATGTTTACTGCGGCATTAAAAAAACCTCCCTTAGGAATTGGTGGCAATTTAGGTGTGTGCAAAAGCTTAACGTTTTGCACTTTTGCTTCGTAGACAGTAACTGAATGAACTTTGGTCCCTCCCCTTGGGAACAAAGACGAGGTACTTCTGACAATTAACATAAACCGGTTGAGTGACCTATTAATTAAAGGGAAG
>NW_010552458.1:29656-43186 GCF_000687285.1 Phaethon lepturus | reverse complement strand
GAAAGAAGGGCAATCCAGGCAGCTGAAAAAGGCACCCTGGCAGAGCCAAGCTCCATTTAGGCCTTGGCCCCGCTGAGTGTTCTTGCACGTTCAGAGTTACATGCGAGCAGTTAGTGGGACCGTTGCCATAATATCTGACAGTTGTTAAAGGCCTATATTGATAATCAACAGATGTATATGTAGCCTGCTTTTAGAGAAGATAGTTTATCTTGGGAACTGGAGTGCTCTAGTAAAGTTGTGTTCTCATGGAGACAAATAACACCGACGCTGCCTTCCTTTTAAATCTGTCGGTCACATTTATCTTTCAACTGTGCCGTACCAAACCAGCTTGCTTGTCATTGCGCTCATACTGCCGTACCCCAGGAGAGATTTTGAAAGACACCTATCAGCTGCAGGGGGGAAGCTGCAAATGGGAGGTGGGTACAAATGGCTGTCCGTGGATTCGGGCACGGTGCTTCTAATGAGGAGCCCAGCTGTCCTCCTCCTTCGTAATTCTCAGCTGCTGCAACGGAGAAGGGGGGACAGGATTTCAAGTCCGGCAGTGTCCTGGGAGTCTGGTTTGCAAATTAGAGAGCCTCCTTCTCCGTGGCATTTGGCTAAGTGGTAACCGAAAAGCAGGAAACCTTCCACCCTCTGTCACAGGCAATAATGAGATGCTTGTTACTTTTTCCAGACCCTTCTGAAACCTAGGCAAGTCAACCTTTACCCCCATCCCCATTATCTCAAGTGGTCCTGCTGGATGAAATGTGGAAATGGAAACCAAAGTTACGCCATGGCAAAGCTAGAAATGTTGCAAAGCTGTCTCAGCTGTTGTTGGCAGAGCATTGTAGACGGCACCTAATTAGCTCATCTGCAGTCTAGAAGTAGATTTAAAAAAAATAATTTTAAAATATGCACAGTAGGCCTCGGGGAAACTTTCTGTGTTACTGGCAGGTAGTTAGGTTTTTTTGTTGGTGTCGTCTTTTTTTTTTTTTTTTTTTTTTTTAAGGAGCCAGAAAGCATCACCTTTTGTCAAACTTGAATTTCATGTTACCTTTGTAGAGTTATTCAAAGATAGCGGTTGAGTATCTTTGCACTTTCACAGATTTAGTAGTGCATACTTGTATTTTGAGCTGCAAATCCCCCACAGTTTCACAGTACTTTTGACATAGTTTTTCATAGTACTTCTTCACTCCTTTTTTTCACCCGGAGTTTCCTTGGTTCGCAGGTAGCAAAGCAGATTGACTGACCGTGCTGTTTCTCTGCGTCAGCGATACTGTTGTCTTTTTGTGAACCAACTCACAGTTTTGAAGTCACAATTAAAGATGCGGCAGGTGAAGATTGTCCTTGTACACCTAGACTAGAAAAATTTTCTGAGTTGCAGTGAACCTGTCTCGCAGGTTTATCGTCAGTAACTTGGCTGTTGTTTGTCAGTTTGACACTCAAGTACGATATCAAAAGCCGCGTTCTGCTTGCAGACTTGCTTGCTGTCAAATAACAAGGCGATTGTGCTTGGATAACACAGGGTGCTTGGGGCCCCCCCTCGCGGGCCCGTGGCATGGTCCTTGTCTGCTGACAAATCCATTGCTATTCTTCTCTGTTGCTAGGGCCAGTGACATATAAAGCTACGTGGAGGTGGGGGGGAAATCAAGGGAAACCATTGTCTTCTGTCGTTATGGGTAACATTATAAAAAGAGTGTCTTGTGAGACGAGTCGCTGAATTAACACAACTCGGTTTTGACAGCAATTGTTATTTTCAGTGCTTCTACTTTCTCTTTCTGATCTGTTTCTTCCTTTCTGAAAAGACTTTATAAACCTCTCTGATGGTTGACTGGGTTATCCTGAGTCTTTAAAGAAATATAAAAAATGAGGATTGTACTAGAAAATATCTTCAATTGCAAAAAAATTCAGCTTGATAAGTTCTCTTTAAAAGGAAATTACAGCATAGTTGTAGGTACTTTAGTTTACATCTCCGAGGAAAAAAATTAAAGATAGTTCTGGTAGGCGTGCCATATGGTTAACATGCTTGTGTTATCCTACGCTGGCAAAACTTACATAAAAAAGAAGCTAGATGAAAAGCATTTATTTTTAAAAGGAACGAATTCAGTTTTATTATTGAAGTTGTGAAATTGTCTTTTCTTAACAACAAAAAAAGCCATCTATTATTAGTAAATCCATTACAGCACATAGTTTTTTAAAATGAGCTTCATGTAAGTAGTCGTAACTGATGAGAGTTTGAAAGACTAGGAGCTGGTGGAAACGGCAAGTAAGGGTGAGGACGAGTAGTTGTTGTTTGGGGCGCATATGTTTATGAATCCATGCGAAGTTAACTTGTAAACCAAACTGGGGGAAAGACGTGCTCTTCTTTCTCTGTCTTGTTATACAGGAAACCTAGCAGCTGCTTCTGATGGTGCCCTTGGGTTAATTTTTTTTTTAATTTAATTAAAATCATAATTTGTGTGTATATGTATGTGCAGAAGGTGCAGTGGGACATTACTTTTTTTTCTTCCTTACATCCCTTGCAGTGTAATAGCAAAATGAGAACTGGTGTGTTTGTTTCCGGACTGACGAGCATTATTGCAGCCTTCCTGATTTCCCAGTTTGCTCCTGCTCTTGAAGAACATCATGGCTAGCAGTTGTTTCCCCTTCTTCAGCTTTCCTAGATGCCGAGTTGTGCTACTTACCAAGTGAAAGCCATTTCTAAAGTGGGCACTGTTTTTCATCTCACTGTAGCTGGAGAGCAACCGAGTGCTTCATGAGTGCTCTTTCTGTAGTTAGAAATTGGAGATGTGGTATTTATCTCCTCTTTATCAAGGACTCCCACAGAAGACTGTTAGGCACTTTTAAACTGGAATTTCGGTCCTTGAAAATCAATGTGTAGGCATTTACAGCCTGTTAGGAATGGGAAATACATGCATTCCGATGTACTACTGTGCAGGCAGTGCTCCTAGAGCAAAGGTTGGGGTAGAGGCTTTCGACACATGAATGTGTTACCTTACCCGCAAAATGCGTTGTTTAACCAGTACCGATAGTGAGGTGTTCAGTTTTGTGGGTGTGTTTTGTTTTTTTTTTTTTGAAGAGTACTGGGCTTGAAAAGTCTCTTGAGTTTGCCTGTCAATAAATTGAAGAGACAAGTGAAAAGTTATTGCCAACTTTATAAAGGATTTTTTTGTTTGTTTGTTTTGTTTTAAGTTTTGGTAACAGTAATTTTGAGTTTTGAGGAAAGCAAAAGGATTCCTTAGAGGTAGAGTTCATACGGAGTCAGCTCTGACAATGAACTCCACAGAAGGTAAAGCTTTTTCTCTCTATTTTTTTTTTATGCTTATAGCTTTCGTAGGCAGTGTTAGGTTAACAGTTGGGCTCAATGATCTTAAGGGTCTTCTCCAACTTAAATGATTCTATGATTCATGGAATTAGTGGCTATAGAAATATATGCTTTTACCTGAAATTTGTGTTTAATGTTGTTGAGGCACATCGCTTCACTTACAGTGTTAACTCTCTTTAATTCCTGTTCTGAAATGCCCGCTGTCAAAAGATTTGCCCTTCAGCTGGCAGCTGGTCTTGCTTTCAAGGAGGGGAGCACCAAGGAACAGAAAGCTTCCAGAAACCTTTGAAATGAAAACTTCCATTTTCATGGCCATGATCAACTTAGACTAAGGTGTTCATGTTGCTCCTTGTGCTGCCTGTGGTACAATTAATTGAAAAAGGCCTTTTGAAGTGCTTGTCACTCTGTTTCCTTCCTCATTCATCTTTCTGGAAGACTCCAAAACAGTTTTTTAGGGTGCAGTTTGCTGATAGGATTAAGCTCACTGAGGCACGTCTTGTCCTTCTGATAAACTGGTTGAAGAAGCTAAACCCCCAGAAAACTATTAATTCTGTTTTGGTGGGATTATTTTTTTGAGGATTTAGGTACTTGCTGTCATGGTGTAGTGACATGAAGTATGGTGTCAGAATAATGGAAGCAGTAGGAGTGTCTGGACACGGCCAAAGTCAAGGAGGAGGCTTTTTCCTTTTTCTGTGCAAACTGGCAACGGAATAAGCTTTGCTGTGTTGCCAAGCCCATCCTTCAGACTCCACTTGGCTTTGTGTGTGCCTTATTACCTGTTCAGGTAACTGTTCTTGCCATTCCCCTCTTGGTGACTTTTTTTCTTGATAAGTTTGACGAAATGTCTGCCTGTCATGGTAAACGGGTGTACGCTTTCAAAAAGTAGCTGCTCGAATTTGTGTCGGATGACATGGAAATAAATTGTAGCCAGCAGTGCACCAGTGCTGCTACCTTATCGGTAAGGTTGGAGTCAGGGGGCTGCTGCCTGGGTTTTATTTCAGGAAGAACGAGTGTGCCTTGGAATAACAACAGGGCTGTGCAGGCCGGTTCAGGCTGTAAATGTCTGAGCTTGGAATTGCCTTTGAAAAAAAAGAACTGTCACTAATACTCTGTTTTGGGGAACATGTAATTGATGGAGTGAGCGATTGGCATTTGTAAATCTTCTTAGATGCTTTCTTGTCAGTATAAAAGCATTAGTTTGGAATGGAAAAAAACCCCAACAAAACCGTACCAAGAAAGGCATTGTTCAGTGTGAAAGTTGTGTTTACTGCATCGTGGTGATGTCCGCTCTTAATTGCTTCCTAATTGTTTGCTTTTATGCCACAATTGTTTTCCCTCGTTTGTCCTTCTCCCTTTGTGTTTGCAATGTAAGTGAACCTATGCAATTAGCTATTTACATTTGTCAGCCGAGAACAGCAATGGAACAAGGATCGCTTTCAGGGGAGGATTTGCCCACGTGTGAAGCGGCTTGGTTTTTAACCTTGAAAAGGTGCCAAAAGCATTTGATAATTTTCTGTTGAGTCTTTGGATTTGGGACCTCACCTTGGTAAGGACAGCCCAGGGATCACAGTTACATCTTAGGCTGCACGTGTCCTGAGAGGTACAGAGGTTTTTGTCTTCTTTGAAAAAGGGTAAAATCTTAGAAGCATTTGTACACGGAGGCGTGGCTTAAGAATTGCAAGTGTGGTCATATGTTTTCGTGCCCAAGGCTGACAGAATGAAGCTGCTTGTTTATCTTTGAGGAGTAAATAGCTGCATTTAATTATGCTGCTTTAAGTCTTCCATAGGAAGCAATAAGAAAGTTATTGCTGCCAAAGCTATCAATAAGCCTCTGACCCAGAAATCAACCTAAACCGCAGGATATGCTTTGTGATGCTTTTAGCATTTGTAAACTAAGCCACTTCCTATTAGACTTGATCTACAATGAACTTGCTGTTTGGTTTTTGTCCTTTTTTTTTTTTTTTAAGTACACAGTGACTGAGATTGTGGTTTTTATATTCAAATGCTATTGAATCTGTTTTCAGCCTATAACTGAATATAATTTAATTGCTTTTCATAGACTTTAAAAAGTTTTCTAGCCTCTGAATTTCATGATGTTGGATTATGAGGGTCTAGTCCCTTCCTTTGTCATGTCTTGTGTGTGTTGCTATTTTAAACATGGCGTTTCCTTCCCTTTCTCTTTCATAGTGCTTCTGTGGCACTAGTGTAATGTTGGCTGACGGTATTGTAACTTCGCGTGCTGCGTGATATGCAGACATTACTGAAGAGAGGTTGTGATGGACGTATTTGTACTGGTGTGAAGGACCGTGCTATGCTGTAGGAAGGTCAACACAGGTGAATGATGCTGAAAGCGTTTGTGAAGAAAAACTGGAATAGAGTCTCTATGAGACAACTAAGGGCAAGGAAATTATTTTTCTTTAAGTTTTCAGGGGTCTGTCTTCCAGAGGAAGACATCTGTTGCATTTAGCTCTCCTGGAAGGAAATACACTGAATTTTAAAATAGAGTGGGCTGCTATAAATTTTCCTCCGGAGTTACAGTACATGCTGACTAGGTTGTCTAAAACCATGTGCTTGCAGCTTTTCAGGATCGGTTTAAAGCGGAGCATAAAGAAGTAACCACAAAGTTTGTTTTACAATCTTTCAGATAATTTCCTAGAGCCAGCATGGTGCTTAGTCTGCCTATGGATCCGTCAGATGCTTTACCAGGGCACTGTTGCCTGGGTTAATATTTTGGAGAAGGGATTTGAAAGAAGAGAGTGAGAGCTGGGGATTGCTTGTCTGGAGAGAGATGTATCTGTGCAGCTTAAATTGTTTTTTTGATGAGAAGTTGGCAAAGAGTTTTTACTTCTTAGTTAGTTTAGCTAGGTGTATGGCTTCCGGGACGTGATACACTGTTTTGTGCAGTGTAGTAAAATATGCATCTCGGAGGTGTTCTCTTTAATTCAAGTCTTTGCTTCCCATTTCAAATATGTAGCCTGAGTCAGCAGACCGTAAATTCATGTGTCTGAGATGCTAATTTTGTGTTAATAAGAAGACAGTCCTCTGCTGTGAATTCATGAAGGTAACAGTAGTTTTTTCCTTGCAAACACATTTTGAAACTTTAAAAGTAGTACTTGGAAGTGAATTCATTCACTCTTCTCTTGCATTTTTTCTTTTTTTTTTTTTTAGGAGAAAGCTAAGGCTAAGGTGCAGCAGTTTGGTCTGTTCAGGCCTTGCCCTTCAAAACATTGACTTTGGTCGCTCTGATATAACTTGCAAATGTAAACGGTCTTTTTTCCTTTGTTCTGTCTTTTCCCATTCTCCTTGAAATCCAAATGCGACTTGAGCTTCTTGTCCCAACTTTTCTTCTGTTTTTGTTGCGAAGACATTTCGAACTTGTTCACCCTCCGCACTCCCTTTCCCAGTTCACAGCTGTTCCTTGGCAGGAATCCGTTCCTTATGTTATTCTTGCATACCTCCTGTGAGCCTATGCGTATTTCAGTTGAGTTTTATTTGAAGTTTGCTTCTGTTCCATGTACTTGGGTTTTTTGTTTGTCTATCGCTGCACTTCATCTTTAAATTTGGTAGCTTGCTTCCAGAGTTAATTGCTTGTGTTGAAGAGATATGAGCGCTCCTGACGTAGAAAATCTTAGTCCCCTCCTCAGTGAAGAAGAACATCTTGCAGAAAAGAACTCAAAATGCCTAGATTTGTTGTCTTTATCACAAGTCTAATTCCACTCTTTATGACAAAGAGACTAAATAAGCTTAAACAAGCTTTGGTAAATTCCTCTGCTAAAAATTGAGATGTCTGATTTTTGATACAGAAATAATTTCAACCCAAATAATGATTGAGTGGGCTTCCTATATAAAATAACCCATATTTTGTTTTGCTAGCTCTTATTTTAATTGTGTTTTTAGCAAATTCAGTAGCACAGTCCTGGTTTTGCTTGAACGGACTAATTGTTTCAGGGATTTGCTAAATGTTCCAGATTCAGGAATCCAGATGGTATTACTGTGTCTTTTACTTGTCATCCTTTGTGGCAAGAAAATAATGTTTTTTCTAATGCTTAGGTGTATCTTTAAAAAAAAATTTAAAGAAAGTGTCTCTACTGTCCTATTCTTAACTTCTGTGGTTGACAGCTCCTCTTAAAATTTCTTGCTGCAGTGTGAGTGGAAAAGAGGAGAAATCTATATTAAAATTAACCATAGAACAGTTAAACTGGCTGTGGACTCAACTGCCAAATGCAAAAGCTGAAATAATTTCAGAAGTGTTCTCCTGTGTATGTAGGAGCCTATTGTTCACCCTCAGATGCTTCAGACAGGTGGCTTTTCATGATATGATACTTGCAAGATAGAAGCCAATTTTTCTGAAGATAGTTACACACAGCACTTAGAAAATTGTATTAAATATGGGAGACGCTTAAGAAATACTCGGTGATGAGATAATGCAGCGTATTTTTGGAAAGCTGTTAGATTATTCATTACTGCTTCCCTTCCATTTCTTCTTCCTGTTGTTTTCTGTGTTATTTCTTGCCCCTAATGATTGTTCTGTTACTCCTGAATTCAGACCCCGTTTTACCTATTAATCAAAGTGTAAAGGTAACCTTATGTGTATGCTTTGAGGTTTTCTGTTGGGAAGTTGCCGAGTGTTTTGCACTTGCCACATTCCTACCATCAGCCGGTTCTGCATGGGGGTTACAAGAAAAGACAGCCTTTTACAAAGTGCTAAAGTGGCTCCTCTCCCCCACTAAAATCTGGTTAATTATCTTCTTTTTTTTAACTTTGCCTTTTTCCTAAACACGTTAACAAATTGTTCCTTTTACTGTGTTTAAAAGGATTGAAGACTGTCTTAAACTATTTAGTTAGTCGTCTTTTTTTTTTTTTTTTTTTAAATGCCCTGCTGTGTATTCTGAGGTTGTATGACAAGATTTGCTTTAGTCATTCATAAAGCATTGGTTTTCAAAGCACTGATCAGCATTTTGGGAAACCGTCCATGTTCTGAGGCATGTTCTCCAAGCACTATATTTGGTGTCTAAGTAAGGATCTAATTTGATACTGGAGCCAAGCTTTTATTGCTGCCATTCATCATCCTCAATGGCTTGTTAGATGGCTTTCTGAAAAGCTCTGCTTCCTACTTTCTTAAATGTATTTAAAGAGTGTGACCATTACCAGCAGATAGAGTTTAGGATGCAGAGGGTGTTAGTAATGTGAAGAGATGAAGAGAATTTAGCTGGATACAAGGAAACCCCTGTAGCCCGAGGAAGAGTTTGCTAGGGCAAGTAGCGTATACCTTTTGTAGGGGTTGCTTCTGTCCTTGTTTTATCAACTCAAAAAACTACTAAGGTGAAGCATTCGTAGGTGGGCAAATACTGTATATCACCTGCGTTATTTATCTGACACGCCCCCCTTTCCTCTTGCCCCGCAAGCCAGATGATGCTCTACGGGACTGGCAGTGTCCAAGGCTGCCCGGGGCATGCTGCAGCTCTCCAGGCCACTTGATGGTATTTTCAGTTACTTATTGAAAGATCTTGAACTCCTTCATGCCTACTTAAATGGTTTAGTAAACCTTCTTTCTTTATTAATGTTTCCAGTGTCTTTTCTTTAAACACCAACAGATATGTTATTGAAAGAAATAACCCAGACTTGTAGCTTTATCTGTTTCCTTGTCATTCTTATATAATTTGCTTAGTTGCATCCATAATGGTACTTTCTAGTTTTAGGTTTTGATTTATGGTTGTCTGTAGTGCTCATATTCTGTGGTTGATTTGTTTCCCTCTCTTCTTGATATTCACTTCGACTGCCAGGCCAGAACTTAAATGTTACTGCTTCCTGCTTAAAAGGAAAAAAAAATACTGCTCCGTTCCTTTAGGTTCTGCATGTTGTTTAAGTCGTCTAATAACTGCTTTCCATGTTTCCACGCGTCTGCGTAACATGTGCTGTGTCATCCTCACTCCCACATGAGTTAGCTAGCGTTTTCCCTCTGTGTAATTGTTTTCCTCTAGAACATAACATTTTTTTGGATACATCCGAGTGACAGGTTTCAGGCATTTCTCAAATACACACAGATGTTCTGCCTGCATTTGCTCTTCAGTTTGTGTCTTCATTATGCATATAACAAATCAGAGGAAGACAGTCAAAGATGGCTTGGACTGTAAACTGGTCGGAGTTGAGTCTTCCTTAAGGTTTCCATGGGTCTGAAGCACGTAGGTATACTTTCCTTAACAAATGTTACATAATCTTCTGTCACAGGCCTTTGACTTTGTTTCTGAATTCGCTTGTCACGGGGCAGAACCGCATTCTCTGTGGCGTGAGTTATACGGCAGTCCTCGCTGCAGGGTACGGCTTTCAGCAGCCTTTCAGCTTCTTTCAGTAGTCTACTATTTACAGCTCGATTGAGTCCTCCTTCTTCAAAGAAAAATGTGCCATACACTCAGGTACAGCAGAAGTAAGTGTTCAAATGGCTTTTTAGGCCAAGTTTCATGTACGGGAAAGGGTAAGTTTTACAAAAGAAGTGTAGTGATGTCTACTGAATGATTTATGAGGTACATTGATGCAGTAAACTGAGGTTTGAAGCTTTGTAGAAAATAAACTGAAGCATAACTGGGTGAAGTTCTAACTCATGTTTGAATTCATGCTGTGCCCTCCCTTTTAAGTGAGCTAATGCAAATTGACAGAAATAAGGGTTTTCTGAGAAGAGACGGGAAAGTTAGTGAGAAAATAGTGCTATTTAGTTCACAGAGAGCTTAATTAGTGGCTGCAATGGTAAAGATACTGACCTCCATCTCAGTGGTCCATAGTAAAAAACAAAGCAGTTGGAGAGGAAGGAATACTTTGTGTTTATTTCTTCAAAGCTGCTAGTAGCCTGCTCTGTTAAAGAAGTAGTACATGAATATTAGGATATTAGAATCTGCGGCAATAAACCTCGTTGTGATTATGCCCTACAGTTCCATGATATGTGTGATGTACGCAGTAAGTATTAGTATTAAAATAGTTGAGGACCCTGAATCTGATTGAAAGGACCCAACAAAACAGCCAAGACCGGTCCTCAGCTTTCTTGAAAATCTAACTTCTGTTTGTAATAAGACAGAACTTTTGTGAGTGAAGAGAGCGTTGCGTTGGCCCTAAGGTAGCCGGTAGGTACCTGGGGGCGTGCAGCAAAACATTCTGGATAATCTTGATTCTTCTCAAGTAACAGGATTTCAAACAGATATTGGAGGAGAACATGTGGAGATGCTTGGGTTTCTGCTAAAAGCTGCTTTCTTGCAAATAGGAGTGAAAACTCATTTCAGGTGATGTTTGGTGGCCTTAAAACTCTTGGGGGAGGGGGGAGGTCTGTGGGGAAACTTGGGAGCAGCAGTGCAGTGACATTCATGAAACATGCAGAATGAGCCTTTTGGGAGGCTCTGGATTTTATACCACGGGCACGTACCAGTTCCTCTGCTGTCTGCACATCTGCCTGCCTGTGTTTGCAATTCAGTATGGTATACTTGGCTGAATGTGTACTACTTTCTTTTTTTCTTCAGAGTTTTTCTCTGACAGATACTCTTGTATACTTCTTCTTGAGTCTCTGGCCTGTCCTTTTCCTTTCGTTGCCCAGCACTGCTGTTAGTCCTGCAGAAGACAACGCTTGAAGTTGAGTCACTTCCGCAACTGTTGGCTGCTCTGGGAATTAGTTTAAATGTGGTTTTGAGTGCACAGAGCGAGCTCTGGTAGTATCCCGTGAGGGCAACTGTGACTCGCTTTGTTTATTTTGAGGATTTTCCAGGAGATGAAAGTGTCTTAAATGAAGATGTTTTAAAGGAAACAACGGAATTTATTTTGTGTGTGAGCATAGCAAACCGATGATGATTTCCTGGTTATAGGACGGTGTTCTGGACACTTGCTTGTTCCTTACATTAGGAATTGTGATTACTTGGGAGAAGGGTTGCATCCAACTAGGTAAACAGAAGGAACACCGTTGCCACCTACATGGGTGGGATTGTAGTAGACATGAACGTCGTAGCATAACACCTCCCCCTTGTTTACAGGCACACTCTGAGCTCGCAGATGGAAAAACGGAGGCAGAGAGATGCCGAGAAGCGTAGGTGCCTGGCTCGGCTAGAAACAATCTGTGGCCACCTAATGTCTTTGTGGATTTGGCACCAAGTGAGCTGCCGCAGGGCAAGCAAGGGCATGTGTCAGAGGGATGAAGTTCAAGGGCCAGTCACCTGTCCCCTAATCATAGCTCAGCCAGCAGAAGTTTGTCTTCAGCTGTGTTCTGGTACATGTTAAGAGCATCTGACTTTTGGATGAATCCTACTTTTGCTTGATTTCACTGATGCTGAAATGAGTATGTATAGAAGGGAAAAAAAAAGTATTTTAAGAATGTGGACATGTACGTGTCATGACAGCTTTCAACACTGGGTGGTGATGGTTGGGACAAGCCAAACCAAAATCATTCCTTAAGGCTGCCTTAAGTAACTTTCTCTTTACTGGGTGTGAATGGTCTGATAAACTTCTGCTCTTCTAACATGTAGAGTCTTGTGTATAATGATACCTGTATTTTTTAAGAAATATTGATGACATGATGTCTTTTTCATCTGCCTTCTCTTACACCATCCTGTGTGGAACTTCGATTTATGAAGACAGCTCTTTTCCTGAGAAGGGGAAGCCAGACTTTAGTCCCCGCCTGGATGGCTAGAGAATTAAAAATCTCATAAAAATAGCTATTTCATTGTCAGTGCTGTGGTAGGAAGACGCACTATTTCCAGTCAGTTATAATGATAAGAGTCACTATGCCCCTTGAGAAGCATGTTCGGGTCAAAAAGCCTACAGGAAATTGAACTTACTCCGTGGCATAGCAAAGAAAAAGGGTGGGATGAGGAAGGATGAATAACAGTGTTTCATTGAAAAGAAAAAAGTGGAATTTTGGGTTTTGTCTGGATTTGTATTTATTCCATTTCTGGACATCTGAAGAAGCTCTTCTTTTAGGAATAACCTGTGTTGTATTGCCATAGTTGTCAATTCCATGTGCTGGAAGATAAAGACATTGTTTTAAATGCCCCCAGTCTGTGATAGTTGTGTGTGTGGTTTTTTTTTTTTTTTTTAAGATGAGGAAACTTTTTGATTCATGTTTGCTGGTGGATTTTTTTTTTTTTTTTTAACCCTGGTGTTCAGTATTTTAAAAACAGGTGTTTAAAACCCAGCTTTTTTTCCTTCCTTTCTTTTCTGAAGGAACCCCTGCCTTTTGTGGAAAGTTGTGTTTTGTATCCGTTACCTTGGGATTTCTTTATTTATAAATCTGAATTTCTTGTTAAGCTGCTAAACTGAAGGGACCTGAGGCTTTTTTGGGAGGGGGAAACACCCACCGCAGAGATCTGCGGCAAAGAGGTGGGCAGCTCGGCCGTGCTCAGAAGGAGCGCCCGCAAGGAGGGGACCTGAGCGGGGCCTGCCTGCCTGCTCCGGAGAGACCTTTGGCTGGTGGGTGCCTGGGTTGCAACAGGGTGTCAGGGTCTGAACAGGCAAACTAGCGTAGGAAGTGATCCTGTCCTGGAGCAAGCAGGAGCCACGGTGGGAATATGATGGGGGTGGGTTGCAGAGAAATGTCTGGAAGCCTAATTGTTACTGTGGCGGAATTGAGTGCTTGTTCCTGACGATGCTCCGCGCGGCTTTCCAAATGACAGTGCTGTGGAAGGAGCGCGCTGAAATCTGGAAAGAAATTCCTAGGTTATAAAGTGTGGCACCGTTTCTTTGTCACCTTGGCAACCGGCTGTGGCTTGGGCCAGCGATAGGTGAGTTAATCACACAAAGACATTCCTTATGAAGTTGAGGCCTCTTGGTTACCAAGGGCAGTGTTAGCCTTGGGAAGAATAATTTCTTAGGCACCCTTTCTTTTGCCCTTTTTAATTTCGGTATTTCTAATTTCAGGGATTTACTCTAGGTGTAGTAGACAATTTAGGTTATTCTTACATGTCATACTAGCTATGCTGGAAAACTTCAGCTGTGTGCCATCGATCTAAGTATTTGCAGTTACTGTTTCCTAAATAGAGTGTATAAATGATAAACAACATAGATTCTGTTTCTATAGGAATGACCATGTGTCTGTAGAAACTTTTTTCAAGTTGGTGCAAATGATTGTTCCTTAAAAAAAACCCAAGAAAACCCCCCAAAAACCAAAGAAACAAAGCAAAACAAAAACCTTGGGCCTGGAATTGCTTTCTAACTGCTGCTTTACCTTTGGGGAGAGCAGCTCTGTTCTGTAAGGAGTT
>NW_010552458.1:0-29627 GCF_000687285.1 Phaethon lepturus | reverse complement strand
CTCTTTCCCACATGGGCTGCTTTGATTCGCTTAGTGATCTTGGCAGAGTCTGTGTTTCCCTCCATGGGAAGAGAATTATACTCTTTACAGCTTAATGTTTGTGCAAGTTACTTGAGTTAGATGGGAGCCTTCTTTAGAAGCGTGTTGCTTTTATTATCATTCAGAATAACACAGTGACTGTATCTGAAGAATTTACGCAGAAGGGCATTTTTCAGGGTGAGAGCTATCAGCTTGTGCACTTAGAGTCTCTGATTACCTGTATGCTTGCTGGCTTTTAACTCTCATACTGTGTTGAACAGCCTTCAAATACCCCTTAATGTTGAGTTGTAGCCCAGTATCGTACTGTCCCGGAGCACTTGAGTCTTCTGAATTTGAGTTGGCTGGACAGATAGCACCATGTCTCATTTCAGACCGTTAGCCCGCTCTGTTCAAGGGGTCTCATGGTCATCTCCATGGGAAGTAATGTCGGGGCATAGAACAACATTTGCAATATTGTATATAGATCTTGAATAGCTGGGCTCTGGGGCTTCTCATCCTGCCCTAGAGCTTGGCAGATTTCTCTGGCCCATGGTGTCTGTAACATCTGAGCATTGGGTTGAAGCTTCCTTGGCCATCTTCCTCTGTCCTCAGTTGGTGGTTCCTTTATTTCTCTTTAGACCTGCTTGCATGCTGGTACGTCTAAGGAGCACAAGATTGTGGAATGCTTGCTTCCTGGATTCTTACATCGGATTTGTTACCTCCAAATTAAAGTGAACTGAGACAGGCTTATTTTAATGAGTGGGAATTTGACTGGAAAGTAATTGACTTTTTGTATTGTAAGAGCTGAAGAAAGTAATGCCTGGCTTGCACACGGTCTTTTCAGAACAGGAATGTTGTGACTGCTCAGTGTTATAAATAGAAACGCTCAAGTTAAATCTTGTCAGTGTGGATTTTGAACACGTACGATTTAATTGTACCTGCTGTCCTTCCGATGCTGTGATTGTCACAGGGGAAAATGCGTTTAAATGTTGCAGTTATCGATTTGATTTCCAAAAAGCAGGTTCAGCTTTTATTTTAATGTTGATGTTGACGTGTTGGCTATTGGAAACTAACACGATCATACTCTGATGTGTCGTATTATTAGCAGGATTTTATCCTTGGAAGCTCTGTATTATTGTTCGAGAGCTTGAAATGTTTGCTTTTCTGGAGTTGGGTTCTCAACTTGCAGCGTTTCTGCATTTCTGCATTTGAAAAGAGGCGCAGCGAGAGAAAGGAAACAAGGAGGTACAGAACTAAAACTCGAGGACTTCTCTAATAAATTTGCTCGTTGGCCTTTGGCACTGAGTCGGTGCCTCAGTTGCCCGGTGTCTAACAAGACGCTAATCATGCCTACTTCCAACATACTTTGTAAAGATTAATTAATGTTTGCAAAGGCTGTTGAAGATAAAAAAGCAGGAGTTGAAATATGACAAGTTTTCATGCCCCAGGTACTGTTCTGTGTACTGTCTTGAGTTCAGCTTTTTTGGAATCTGTCGAGCACTTCCACATATTTTGAAGGGCTTATTTCAGTTGGACCATGGTGGTGAAGGCTTTTGGGAGATGCTGTGTGGTATGGCTGTACTCGCAGAAGTGAGTTACTCGCACCTTCCCCTAAGGAAAGCAGGAAAAATTCTATTCCCCGGCCTCAGCATTATATACCAGTTAGAAGAATATAGGTGGCAGGTGTATGCTGAAAACGGTACTGCTGCAGCGTTTCCTATTTATTTTTCCCCAGGGCAAGTTTCTGCCCTTTCTGGTGTTGGACAGAACAGTCCACTTGACGAGCCCTGCATGAAACGACTTACGCTAATCACAGCACTGCGTTGTGGAGCCTACCGGTGGCCCGAAAGAGATTGGAGGAGCACTATTTCCTATACTTTCTGTGGATGTTGAATGCTTGTGATATTTGAAAATAAAATCTTAATTTCTTGTAAAACATGTCAGTTTGGTATGTGATGTGCAGGTGGGGGGGTGGGGGTGGAGGGGGAAGATTTTCAGGTTTTCTTATCTTTTCCAGGATGGTGTCTCCTGTTCTTCTTCTGTTTTGCCAATGGCACAGTAATCGCATGCTTTATAAGTACTGCATTAATTGAAGATGCTGTAATGAATTGTTAGTGAATTATGGGATAACTTGATCTGGTTTTGTTCACTCAAGAGGAATTTGAGGAAGACTTTGGAGCACTGTCAATACTTCAGTGGTTTAGGTTGTGGTGCTGCTGCAAAATGTATAGGTTGGCAGACTGGGTAGAGGCATGATTTGGGCTTTGATCTGCATCCGTATGATTGATTGTGAAGCACGCTAGATTCAGGGTGAGGTTTTTTGCTTGTCGGTTTGAGCCATGTTAGACACAGCAGTAGGTTAGAGCTTGAGCTTAGTTCTGTGGTACCAACGAGCTCTGAAGTTTTATGCATAAGGAGCCTAAACTTTCCTGTTTTAATTGAAGTTTCCCTCGGTATGCAGCAGACTTCATAGAAATAGATAAAAAGCTCCATTGAAAGACTCCAGTGCACAGAGAGTCAGGTGTGAGGAGGTTTAAGCCAAGCCAGCCAAAGCGCTTCTCTTAGGAGCGCGAAGGTTTAAGTGGCTCCTTTCCTGCAGCGAACAAGAAGTGTATCAAGAGTTTAGACTGGATGTTTGGCTGCTTTGATGGTGAAAGCTCTGCCAGTGCTGCGTTTGAAGCTCAAGTGGGCTGTTGAGGCAGCGTGGTAAGTGTGGTATAAGCAAGATGCCTGAAAATGTTCCTTTCCTCTGGAAACGTCATCCTGCTAACCTAAGAGGGAACAGCCTGTGGAATCCGTACCATTAAAAACACTCCCTGTCAGCAGATGACTAGATAAAATTACAGCTTTGGAGGAAAATGTGTGTTCTAGCTTACAAGCAAGTTGTCATGTCTTTGTGAGGCCAAGTGGCGTGTGGGCTTCTTGTGGCTTGGAGGTGTGGCTTCTTAGCCAGGCTTCCAGACTCATCCCTGCTCAGTGAGTCAGTTGCTTTAAACACATTTCCTGATTTAGTGCTAGGTCGAGCTGCATCTGGCACTGCTGTAGCTGTACGTACCTATAAAAATAGAAGGGCATAATTTGCTAGAAGTGTTGGATGTGGGAGTGAAGGGAGCAAGACGTCCTTGGAATTGCAGGAATTTTTTGAGAAGTCAGTTCTTCTTGGCAGGCTGGAAATTGGTTGTAACAAATAGCAGGGATGTTGCAACATGTTGCCCATTTCATGACCTTTTTATGTCCAAGGAATTTGGCATTTCTGAGGGTTTCTCTGTCTGCTGTCACTTCTGCATTAACGTGATGTTTCAAAACTGAAGGAGAGTTCAGAGGCTCTTAACAAGGGAAGTGCTGCCAACTAGCTGGGAGCATTCTAAACATCTCGGCTGAAATGGCTCACAGATGGAGGTAAGTTTGTGATGGAACGTAGGTGAAAATAACATGTCATACTTGATCGAGACGTCTATTATTCTGTGTATTGTTGGCCACCAGACAGAGCTCTTCAAAGTTACTTTTTTCACTGAAGGCTCAAGGAGTTGAGGAAATAGAAGTGGAAGAAGAAGACTTTATTGGTCAGTCATGTGTAACAGATGAACATAATGGGAAAAAATATTAATTTGCTTTATTTTTTCAAGTTACCTTCAGCTTAGTGTTGGAAATCATAATGTAAGTTAGCAGGAATAACATGCTGCTGTGGTCAGGGTTTTGGGACGAAGCAGGATTACTTGGTAAGGTAACCATTTGAAGGGGTAGTTATCTGACGTTGCTAAGGCATAAATAAATGAGGGTGATTTATGAATAAATAATAGGGGAGCTTCTGCACTAGTAAGGTAGTTGAAATAATGTTTGCAGCAGCATTTAGAACCAGGCTTCCCAAGAGCAAACGTGTCCTCTAAGGGTTTTGGCTTAGAGAAGCTGTATTAGGTTGTTGGGTCCCTGAACTTCTGTTTGTATCGAGGAGTGTATGACCGTGCATGCAGTTAACTGGCTTCACATATGGTGACCTGCGTAAATGCATAGAATTCTGATAATTTATTGCCAAAATTGCAGATATTTCCATAGCACGCGACGACTAGCAGCCTGCAGTTATCCTAATGACCTTTCCTTTTGGATGCCTGCCTGCTTTTTGTGTGAGACCATTTCCTGCTGTCTTAGGATTGCTGTGCTGAATTTGAGACGTAGCGATCAGAAAGGCAGTGGAGGCAAATATGGAATGGCTTATTGAGAACAGCCAATGAGACCAAACCATTGTGTATTCTGCCGTTACAGCTTTTGCCAGCTTATGGGAAGAAACACCCTGTTTTTGGGAAAGGGATAGCAGGGATCAAGCGATGCCTAATGATTTTCCAGTGTGTTGTGCATTCTCTCTCTCGGTGACCACAGGAGATCTCTGCTGAGTGTTCAGCAGATCTGCAATGCCTTGGTTTGTTACTGGGCAAGCTCACGATCTGGGGTGGAAACGGTGTGAAATCCTAGCCAGAGTTTTCTCAAGATTATTTTCTTTAGGGAGTTCTTTTGCCATGCTTTCCTCGTGCCTCATTCTCGAACACTCATTCCTTCTCTTGGCTTACTCTTTTTGCTAAAATCTAAACAGTTTCCTGGTTTAGTTATTTCATAATCTTTTCCCAGTTAGTTCTTTGTTGGCTTCTATACCATCTTCTCATCCCCAAGAAAGATTTTTCTGCTGAAGGTGTAAGTGGGATGCTGGCCTTTGTGATCAGAATCCTTGTGGGAAGTGCTCCCTCTGTCTGGATACAGCTTTCCTCATCACGCTCGCTCGGGGAGTTCCGCTCACCCAGTAGTAGTCCCTATAATGAGCTTGTAGATCGTGCCTCGGGCAACTGCACCAGGCCAGTTACAGCAGTGGAGTTTTTCAGTTTCAAACCTTTGGTTTGCTTTTCGTGACAGTATTAGGAGTTGGTTTCCCTCATTGTCTAGGTGTGACGGAGTAAGAACAAAATCTTGTGAGCAAGTTAGGAAGTGCTGCGCTTGTCTTCAGCATGTGCCGTTCTTCTTGCACTTACGCTGACGCGCGTGGAAAGGTAACGATACCAGCCTCGCTTGCTCGTCGCTTGTTGTGAATATTACCTTGCGTCAGCCCTGTCTGTGCAGCCATCTACCAAAGCGATTGCCAGGTGTTTTAAGTTGTATTTTTACCCCCTGTGTTGGCATAGTGGCTATAAAGCGGGTATGTTCCTGAAGAGGAAAACTCGGGTGTCTTAAGTGGTCAGTGAAAAGATTTGGGTTTTTGTTTGGTGGGTTTTTTTCAGTTGCTTTTTCTTAAGAGTTGGTTTGAATCTCGCCTGGCAACAACTGCAGGTGGCTGGAGGGGTGGGAGGTGAAGGGAACTCCCTGAGCCACAAAAGCTTCTACTCCCACTGGGAGGCAATTATTTTATTTAAGATTTGAATCTGGTATCCTTGCTTAGGGTGAAATGCAAATGACTGGGTCGATGTTAGAAGTGTCCTGTAAAAGAATATATGGGAGCCATATGATTCCTCGTCCTCCTCCTGGCTCTCGGTTGCATTTAGTAGCTGACTGCATTAGTGTTTTTCGGGTATCTGTGTGAATGTACGTGCCCCGTTCAACTATATCGTCCCACGGTCTCCGTTAGTCCGGCCGAGTGCTTCTTCCGAGGGTTAGAAAAGGGGATTACTGCGGAGGCCTGCGGGAGGGGGAGGATGCTGCTGCTCCTTTGTAGCAAGGGAGAGTCAGCGTAGGAGCAGGACCATGTAAATCTCTAACCAGCCGGACTTGTGGGATCTGTTCAATACCCAAAGATGCACCTGCAAAGATGTTGTTACCTACGCAAAAGAATTTGGGGAACTCATCGTGTATCTCCAGTTCCATTACGTTTTCTTCTTCCATTGCTCTTGTTCAGGCTTAAACGGAGACTTAATGAACTGTCAGGCAGTTTTGTCGTGTGCTTGGCAAATGACATGTTCTCGATCACCTGCCGTTATGTGTTTTGGAAAGAAGAATTTTTGTTGGGTTGTTTGGTGCATGCTGTGTCTCTGCTAGCACTGTTGGCGTTCGGGATTGTAGAAACGAGTGATCTGCTGCATTAATTTTCTGTGATGCCTGCAGTGTGGCGTGGTGGGGAATATGAGGTGCAGAATTAGGTTTCTCAGAGCGCTTCGGTGTGACAGTGTAGCTACACTAGCGTTGTCCCGAAGAAAAGCTACAACCCTTGCGTGTTCAAACATGCAGTTGAAATATTGTAGTGAGCTGGGGAGAACCCTTACGCCCCACTAAGAAAAATTTCTGTTCGGCCCGGTAGAGTGATGGCGATAAATTGGCTAAGTCTTTTATGTAAAGAAATGAGACCCAGATAACGTTTGTAATGAAAATTCTGCTGTCTGGGTTTTGCATCTTGCCGCTTTCTATCATTGGAATTCAGAGCTTAGTTTTCCTTTTCTGACAGAAATCTTTTCTCAGCTCATACACTAAAACATTCACAAATGTTGGCTCATTTGACATTTTTCTGCAAATATTTAATTCTACATGTCATGTTTCTGACATGTTAGGTCTTGATATGCCATCCAGGCTCACTGCCATCATTTAAAAATCAAATGTCTAAACTTTTTTTCTAAGTCAGTCTGTGTTTTTCAAACAAAATTATAGGTAAGACAAGTATTTATATGGAAGTGGTAAAAGTTGTCATCCTTATTTCTTGTCTAACTGGTGGAGTGAGAGGTCTGTATGCTGTAAACGTGAGGAAAAAGACATAGAAGGTCTGTGGAAAATGTGGGTTTGTATCAGTCTTCAGCTACAATGTGTATGTATTTTTGAGAAACTGTATTTTAAAAACTAAGTCCCTAAACAGTCCTGGATACTGGAAAAGTTATTTTATGTCCGTCGCTGAGATAATACTCTGAATTGTTTAGGCCTGCAGAAAGTATGCTTTCCTAAATAACAGCAGCTTGGTTTTGAGGAATTAGCAGTAACTACTTAACGTATCATACCTGATTTGAACAGGCAGAGAGGTATGAACAGGCTGTCCTGACCTTCTTATCACACTTGTGCAGGTGTGATGACATCTCAGGTCTCATGAAGGTGGATGTTAGAAAAAGAACAGGGGTTCTGCTGTTAAATAAATAGTATCTTTAATCACCATGACGAGCTTCATGACTGTTCAGAGTAAAGAAGGCTTCTATTTGGCTGTCCAGATTCTAGGGACGGAAGTGCTTTTTGTGTCATGTAGACCATGATTCAGTTTGCGGAGGGAGGGGAGTCTGAGCGTTCCCAATTGTCCGACTGGCTTAGCAGTAAGGTCGGCAGATGAGAAGGCAGGGTAGTGGACAATCTTTAAGTTCTTTAAAAGAACAAATCAAAGCACCTGTGTCTGTTGCATCCAAGTTTTTTTGACATGAAAATATGGGAGTGGGGGAAGTATGTAACGCTAATCCTGTGCTTACGTGTGACTTGTCGGCTCTTTTCTTTTTCCCTTTCCTTTCTGCAAGTTCTCTAAATATTTCCTCTCCCTTTTGCAGTGGTAGTCGCTCTTCCAAAACCTTCAAACCAAAGAAGAACATTCCAGAAGGGTCTCATCAGTACGAGCTGCTAAAACATGCCGAAGCCACGCTGGGAAGCGGTAATCTCCGGATGGCCGTTATGCTTCCAGAGGGTGAAGACTTAAATGAATGGGTTGCAGTTAACAGTAAGTCAGCTAACATTTTTTTTCATAAGGGGGTTTTTGAATGTGGGCTGACATTTGTGGGAGGACAACTGTGTACTCCTTTCTGGTGCGGTAGGCTCTTCTGTCCTCCACGCGCCGCTCTGCTGTGGTTGGGAGAGGTGAATGTCGCATCGTTTAGAGCTGACGGATGCAGAGCGTCTCACTGAGACAAAACCTCCTTAATCGCCTTGCGCCGAAAATACCTTCCTGTTAACAAAATAATTTTTATTCTTAGTGGTTAAAGTCAGAGCACTTGATGACAAACAAGTGCTGAAGTAGAAATGTCACTGCTTTTTTTAGGAAGTAGCCTGTCAGTGCCCTCTTAATATGTTTAATCTAGCTCTTCTTCGGCTAGGTTTGTTACCCAGTGGTACAGTCAAGCCTCTACATGCTACGCGTAAAACCTTAATTTAGTTAAGCGTGAGGGCCAGGTCTAAAAGATGCCGAAGACTACAGCCACGTGTATGGCCTGGCTTTCCTTTTGCCTGTAACAAACCTAGAGATGGATCTTTGCAATTTTTCCGAAAGTTAGTTCCTTCCTTTTTTTCTGACAAAGCGTTGAGCCTTTGCTCTGGTAAATCCCTGACCTGATTACTTTAACTTCCTCTAAAGCTATTTGTCCTAGCTCTCTCCTTTCAAGCTAGCTCAGCCCGAACAATGATGCCCAAATTAGTGTTTTCCGATTGCTTGACCATGTTCCTCCTCCTTCCTTTCCCTGCTGCATGGCTTTGCTGCCTGCCTTCTGCGCTTGAAGAATGGATTAACCGCAGTCCTGTCATGCTCCTTAGCCCATGCAGAGTTTTGGCTGCCACAGACTTTGTGCCATGCCTGGCTATTACCTCATCTCTTGTGTCTTTGGCTTGGTGTGCTTCTGTGATTGTACGGTAGTGATTGTGCGCTGTAGTGCGCTATAAATTATGCTCAAGATAAACGTTTTGTAACTTTTTATGTGGTTCTGCCTGTTTCTTCTTGCTCTTTGACATGTTTGGGCAGTGAAACTTCAACCTTCCGGTTCTTAATTACCCCCACGGTGCTCTGGAATATGACTTGCTAGAGCATCCAGGGAATGTTGAAATTGCTGACACAATTCTTGATAAATACAGCTTATTCACACTGTATTGCAAAACTGTCTAGAAAAAAAGCCAGCCCATTTTTATGAATAAGCATTACTAAAGATGCTTCATAGATGGCTGGCATAGTTCCCTTTTGGTGGTTTCTGTGCTCCATGTCTCTTCTTTCCTGTGTGGCAGCAGTGTTTTTCCTTTCCCAAATGACTTAACTGCTAAATTAGCTGGGTGCCAAAAGGCAGCCAGACTACTTGGCAAAAGAGGGGGAGCTGTCTTGTGGTACCTGCTGCATTCTGTAATGACACGGTCCTTTTCTGTGCATCCTGCCGCCAAGTGGATTTTTAATGGTTAATTGTTTTGTCTAGAAGTGATTAACAGATTACGTGCTCGCTTCATTTACAGCATTCCTCTACCACACCTAGTACCAGTTCATGGTAGCTGTGAGCCCCTTGTATTGGTTGAGATATCTAATAAGGAAATAAAACGTGTGGCTTAATGTCGTTGCTTTTGCTCTTCACAATAGTGGCAGCGTAGGAACAAACAGGTTTTGCGCTTCTACTTCTTGCTCACCTCTTAGCCTTACTGATGTCTTGTTGTCATGAGTTGATGTATGTGTAGATTGTTCAAATATGTTTCCAAAATGAAAAAGGGTACTAAATCAGTTAGGTCTGAGTTTCATGTGATACCTCCTTGATTGGAAAATGCTACAAAGTAATTTCAGAAGTACATTTTGCCTCTATCTTTGTAATAGAACAGCAGACAGTGTGCACCTCTTCTAGTAGAAAAGCACTTGGAAAAAATAACCTAAGCCCTCAAAACTTAAGAACAATGAGTAAAAAGAGGAAATGCAAATATGCAGGCACACGGTACAGCTCTACATGTGTTGGAAAGGAGATTCTTGCTTTTTTCTTGCTTGTCGCACGCTGCTGGCTTTGGTGCATGGGTGGTATGTCTCATGGCCTTTTGAGACTTGCACGTGTGGGACTCACAATAATTAGTCATCTTGTCGAAGTCTGTGTGGGTCTTTTGAACATGCTTGCCTTAAAGCAAACATGGGGCTGCGGTTACTACTGGGAGCAGGGAATGGAAACTTAATGAACAGTTCTTCTGTACCCTTAAGAAACAGGGGCGGTATCTAACCACTCCTGGCTGCCTTTGGTGTTAACAGCCTTCTCCCCTGGCCCAAACAAGTGTTAGGGGCCCTCCTGCTCCTGTGTAACTTTTTTATCAACCTTTCCCAGTGTTGTATTCCTATTTTATGCTGTTGCTCTGTGGGGGGCGAGGGCAGAAGATTTTTAGCTGGAGGTGAACTGTGCTAGGTGCATGCCATACCAGTTGTTTGCTTCCCTTTTTTGATACCTGGCAAGTTGCATGACACAGTTGTAGCTCATATCCTGCATCTGCTGAACAGTAGCTGTAACTCGCTGCTATGATGTTCGTGTAATCTTTGATGTTCATTCGCTGCAAAAGTCAGTGAGGGGAGCTGCAGTATTTAATCCTCCCTTTCCATCAGCCATCAGTTACTTTCACAGTGCCTGGTATCTGCTGGTGCTTATGTTTAGGATGTCAATCTCTGTTTCATTACAGCAAAACTGTGTATCTTTGTAAAAGGTTAAGCAAGGAACACAAATTTGGCCAGGCTACGAAGGCAGACGCTGGCTTCTCTTTGGCATGGCACCAGATTGAGAGGAGTGGATTGTTGGTGTTCATTCCACACTGTCCTGCAGATGGTTGTGTGAAACTCTTCAGTGTTGCAAGTGGTAACTTGCAATAAAGAAACAGCTTGTCACAGTAAATTTTAAGTGATGGTGAGCCCAGGCAGACTGCACAGTGGTTCCTCATCCTGAGGAGTAGCTCCGCAGTTGTGATTCCTAAGTGAGGTTTCTGACTGTAAAGGCTCCTGTTGTCAGAGGTGGCAGGCCCAATGCTCTTAGCGGTAGAAGCGATGTAGCCTGGACTGGGCACTGGGGCATTATATCCATTTATATGTTATATAGGGTTCTTTTCTGGGTAAGAGCGTGTTGCTGGAATAGTTAAATTGGCAAAGCACTGGGGTTATATAGGGGTTGAATGCCACTACACTTGATCTGGGTTTTTATACGATTGCTGAATTTCATCCATGCATAAACATGGATGAATAAGGACGCCATTAAGTTCCCGTATGTGTGTACTTATGTGGGTTCATCCAGAAGCAGAATTTACAGTAACTGTTGCCGGGTGAGGGAGACAGGAATGTGTAGTAAATATGTTATTCTTGAACCACATCTGCACTTAGTTAGTTGTAAGAATTTAACCCAGCCTACTTAAAATTTTATTTTCTAGTGCTTAATATTGGTCACTTTTTGATTTTTACTCATGACATCCACTGTCTGAAAGACATTTTGAAAACATAACCTTAGGTATTGATACTTCGGTGGTGTGCTTTAATCGGGCAGGCAGCTAAACACCACACAGCCGTTTGCTCACTCCCTGCCCCAGTGGGATGGGGGAGAGAATCAGGGCAAAAACAAAAAAGTTAAGTTCATGGGTTGTGATAAAGATAGTTTAATAGCACAGAAAAGGAAGGTGGGGGGCGGAACCAAACAAAACCCAAGTAAGTGATGCTCAATGCAGTTCGTCACCACCCACTGACAGCTGCCCAGCCAGTTGCCGAGTAGCGGCCCCCGGCCAGCTTTCCCCCTGGTTTATGTGCTGAGCGTGATGTCCTGTCGTCTGGAATATCCCCTTGGCTGGTCTGGGTCAGCTGTCCCAGCTGTGCCCCCTCCCAGCTTCTTGTGCCCCCCAGCCTCCTCAATGGCAAGGCCCTGTGAGAAGCTGCAGAGTTTTTCACTTAGCGTAAACACTGCTTAGCAACAACTAAAACATAGGTGTGATACCAACATTATTCTCATTCTAAGTCCAAAACAGAGCCCTATACCAGCTGCTAGGAATAAAATTAACTCTGTCCTGCCTGAAACCAAGCCACTTGCTTATGTGCTGCGCTCCTCAGAAGATGCAAGGGGGGCCATTCATCGAGGGGGGATAAAGTGAATTTTATAAACCGATTACAGTAACCACAGTTCCTAAGAACAGAACCTGCTGTAAGGTTATCGAAGAAGCGTCTTGCTTTCAAAGAGTTTTAAATAATCAAGCACCTATTTCAAGGAGTAAGAACTATAGGAACATTTAGATGTGCTCTCTTTTGGTCTATCATTTCAGTAATTCAACTGCAGACCAATTAAAAAAAAAAAAAAAAAGCTTTGTTTAAGAGAACTACTTTCCCAAACATGTAACAAAACGTATGCGATAACACCCAGCAGAAAGAAACTCCAAGGATAGTTTATAACAAGGAAACATTGTGGACTAAATATTAATTTGTAGTAATGAATTGATTATCTAAGGCACAGGAGTTGCTGGGCAGTGCAACTGTTCCTATGTCATGACTTCTGTACCCACTTCCCATCCAGGCAGTGTCTGACCATAGCATAACTGGAAGAGGGTAGATTTACACTGGATATAAGGAAACAATTCTTTACTGTGAGGGTGGTGCGACACTGGCACAGGCTGTCCAGAAAAGTTGCGGATGCCCCATCCCTGGAAGTGTTCAAGGTCAGGTTGGATGGGACCTTAAGCAACCCCGTCTCGTGGAAAGTGTCTGTGCTCATGGCCCGGGGGGGGGTTGGACTAGATGATCTTTAAAGGTACATTCTGACCCAAACTCTTCTGTGATTCTGTGAAGTGTTCTTTGAGGAGACAGTCCTTTGGGATACAAAGCCCAAGGGGAGTCAGTGTCACCTGATAAGTAACAGCTCACTCTCTAGTTGGAAACTTTACACTGAAAATCTTTGTTTTATTCCAGACTTGGCAGTAGAATTTGTGATTCTAATAAAATGCACCAAACTTTCAGAAAAGGCAATAATCCAGCTTTCTTTTTCCCTTTTCTTCTTTCAAATGACAGTTTTGCTGCAGCGAACAATGAAGTAATTATTGCCAGAGGCTGTTTTACAAAGTTGGTGGTTGCATTCTGCATCTCTTTCATAATACATCTTAAGAAAGCAGTAATAATGAGTTTTTTTTCCAGAAAATATTCCAGGACCTTCCTCAGCGGTGTGTACTTTACAGTTAAGGCTGTAGGAAGCTTGTGTTACTGTTGCATTGCAGAGTGTTAATTGATGGCTTAAATTCTTTTCAGCTGTTGACTTCTTCAACCAGATCAATATGCTTTATGGAACCATTACAGACTTCTGCACAGAGGAGAGCTGCCCTGTGATGTCTGCTGGCCCAAAGTAAGATTATTTTTTATGCTTTGTTGAGAGCGTGCAATTTTTGAAATGATTTTGCATTTGAAAACATGAGACCAGCTCAGTTGAGTGCCAAAGATAAGGTAGCTTCTGTATGTGGGAAGTGTGTCTTCTCTTGTTATCCGTGCAGGGGAAAAAAATTTTGAAGCTTTGCTAAGGCAGTGGGGGGTGGAAAGATGGGGTTTTTTGTTTGTTGTGTGTTTTTATTGTTAGCATTTTATTTTTTTCTTTAGCCTGAGAAAGAAAAACTTGGTTGTTGGTTTTTTTTTTAATGTTAATGAGGTCTTCTTAAATTAAGATTGGAAGTTTTTTATATGCAAGTGTTCAGTTAGGGCTTACGAAAATCTTTCTTTTAGGCTAAACTTGACTACAGTTTTGAGTAGTCTGAATAGGAATCCCCTACCCTGTCCCTCAGTTAAGTTTTGCTTCTTAGATTTTTGCTTAGGCTTTTGTACAGACATCCCACGTTTGTGTTTTTGCTTGCTCTCCGCCTGATTAGCGTGTTCTAAAGAGACAAATACCTGCATTTCTAAGCCGGTGGTGAGGGAGGGCACTGCTTCTTTTTAAATGACTGAAAAATCTTAAACAAACAATGAAGAAAAACAGTCCTCTCCTTCACTTCCTCCTCCTTTATAATGACATGTGTTGCTATTGTCTGAAGCTGGTAATGGCCAGACGGTGTGGTGGAGAGCTGGGGCTGTGCAGCAGGGAGAGCAGGAGCTCGGCAAGGCAAAAGCAGCCAGGCGGCCCGAGGACAGCTTTGGCGCTACGTTCTTCAGCTAAAAATGGACGCTGCCGAATACCAAAAGCAGTGTGGGCAGGCAGACCTGCTGCTGCAAAGCGGGGAGGGGTGAAAATACAAAAGGAATAGAAGTTTACCATTATGCAGAAGAACTTCGGGATAAGTTTGTGCAATAACGTAGCCCGTTGTCTGCTTTGTGCTTTGGCATGCAGAACAGACTCTTATTCATTAAATAAGAGCATGAAAATATTTCTTTGCTTTATTGTTTGTCTTCTGAGAAGCAGTTATTTGGGGGTGGAAGTTAATTATTAAAGGATTAGTTGTCTGGTTGCTAGACGAAACAATTTATTTCTCTCCCAAGAGATGGATAGCCATTGACAGAAATACATGTTGTACTCAAATATTGTTATGAAGCAGGGTAGAAGAGACGTGCTAGAGGCTAGAAGATGCATTCTGCCAAGGTTTTAATCGGGCGATCTTGTCCTTAGGATTTGTAGAGCATTGCCCGAACTCTGCAGCCCCTGCCTGTGCTCAGGGATGGGTTTTGCGAAAGGATCAGAAGCGTGTGTGCACGTGAGGGGCGGAGGCCAGGCAGGCACAGGATCGGGTGATGTGTGAGGCTGATGGTGACCCACAGCGGAGGATATACGGTGTTTTTCTTAGTTTGAGCAAGCGTGGCTTGCTTTCAGTCAAAAGGTGGCCTGCAAAATTTTTTTCAGGGAAGTACTGCTGGAAAACCTGTCAGCATGAAAGCACTGGTATTTACAGACATTTTCCTCTGTTTCTTATCTCCGTTTCCTCTTTATCTTCTGGCTCAGGCTGTATTAGTTGAAGAGGCATTGAGTCTGAGGTGCTCATTAGTGTTTCTAGGCTGAAGGTTGCTGTCTCCTCACACCTATGGCTAAGCTACCACCAGTATTGCATCCTCATCTCTTTCAGACAAAAGAGTATGACTTAGCTGAAACAACTTAACGTGAGGTCATTTGAAACAGCTTAGGCAGCCATAGCACGAGTAGCTGGAGAGAACTAAAAGCAGCAAGCGCTCTGTGGCTCTAAAGTCTGATTTTTGCTTTCTCCCTTGAAAAATACTGATGGTCGGTACATTAAGAAGGCTTGTACGGTGCTGGTGCGTACATCCCTAGATATTTAGAACTCGCTGTTGCTCGGTTGCAGTTTTTGTAGCATGACTGACAAACTTAGAGCAGTCTATGGAAAAACTAAACCAGATGTCTCAAGTGAGACGGTAACCAGAGCAGAAATGTGTTGTTTCCTGAATCCACTGCCAGGTACTGGTGTTTTGTCTTTAAAACCCCTCTAAAAGGGGAAAAAAAGTTGTCCCTTGGTAACAGACAGGTCACCTAGGTTTGTGTCTGTTTTTTTGTGTTTTATTTTTGATGCAGGGAAGGTTATCTTCTCTAAAGGGCTACCTTTAAGCCAATGCTTGGGGCTGTATGACTACTCCTTTGGCCCACTGGTTCTATTTGGTAGCGTCCTTAACAGAAGGGCTTAGCTGGGGCAGGTAAATTTTTGTGTGCTGTGGGATCACTTTAATTTCTTCTGGATTTGTCTTTCTTGGAAAGATTGCTGACTTAGCTTTTATCAGCGTGTTAGTACATTGCATTAGTTAAGGATTGACGTCAAGATCAAGAACGGAGCTCCTTCTTCTGCTTTACAGTCCGTTGTCTAACAGCTCAAAAAAAGTATTGGTTTAATCTGTACCAAAACATATGATAATTCACTGTAATGTTCCACTTTTTACACTTCAGCAAAGACCAACTGTTTCTTACCCAGACAAACCCTAGCTGGTTATCACTTGTTGCTGTTCTTAGATCAGTTGCAGTATCACCATCAGTGCAACAGGCATGATAAGAGCTTAAGAACCTGCATAGTAGTTATATGGGTCATAACCAGCATTGGGTGAGGGGAGTTTTTTTTGTTTTCATCCGTGGCTGCAAGTCCTCAATAAGAGCGCAAAGGAGGGACATGGCTGCTGCGTTTTTCAGAGCTGGTTGTCTGAACTGGGGCTCTGAAAATCCCTGTTCAGGCCTTTGTGTGAGCGCACTAAACTCTCTCTTAATGGCTGTGAGATCCTTCTGATTTTCCTGAGGTTTGTTGGTCCGCAGTGCTTCTGTCTTCAAATGTTCAAATCAGAGTAGCTGGGCACTGCAAAGTGGACAGCTCCCATAAATCCGACATGGGCGTAGTACGGTGCAGCTAACCGTTCGCATGCTGCCTTCTGCCCGGTGTGTCTGCGGCAAAAAAAAAAAGAATAAATCACGTAATCAGGTCCTTGAAATACCCTGTGTCTCTTAGCGATACCAGTCCTTTTCCCTTTTTGTGATGCTCCACGCTGTGTCTGTGTCACTTGATGGCCGAGGGACAAAACAAAGTACTTTTCAGCAGTCTTGATGTGATATGATTTTGCTGGGATTTAGAGGCGATAGGTCCAAATAAATGTCCGAGAATCTTTTGAAAGGCATTACCGAGTCGCTGCATTTTATTGCTGTTGGACAAGATAGCAGCTTTAGTTTTAGTCAAGCTGTTTTTTGGGTTTTTTTGGTGGTCGTTTTCCTTTTAGGCCATGTATGTGTAGGTAAAGGAGCTGGTCCTATGATTGTTTATTCTTAGGGCTATTTTCTACTGTGAGAAGCGTAGTTGGGTTTTCTGTTTATAGGTGGCAAGTAAGTTGGGTTTATCAGTTTGAGAGAATTCTACCGGAGTCATTAAGGATTATTAGCTTTTCTCCTGAGCTTGCCAAAGTGAACTGTATGTTTCTTGCTCTGTCAGTCACATACTGTTTTGCCCTTAAAAAAAACCTCTACTGAACTGTAGAGGTTTCTAAAGGTGTATTTTCTGTAGAGGAACTGCCTATGGCAATAAGGTTAATTTGTTTCTATCACCAGAGCTGCAGGTGTTCACTCACAAGCTTGAGCTATAATGTGATTTTTTCTTTTTTTTTTTTTTACCCTTCATTTCCTGTACTAGTTGAAATGATTCTAATGTATTGGAATTTTTGTGTGTTCGTTTTCTTTTTTTTGCCTAAGAAGTTGGGCTAGGATTCCTGACTTGGTTTCAGTCATGTATTTAGTCATGTAGGAAGAGTTCATTTTCCCTTCCCTTGCGAACCCTTAGCCTTTTGGCAGCCTAGGAACAACCATGAATTTTTGGCTGTGTTTTTGAGATAGAATTTTGAAATACTTTCAGGACCCTTGATGTGTTGCCATTATAAAAATGGGATCTTTTTATACCATTGCAAGCAGCACGCTCGTCATCATTTGTAAAATTTGTTTGTTGTGAAAATGTTCTCCCAGCTACTGTTCTGACAGAACTGAATTTGTTAAACAAAAATAGAAGCCAGTTTTATCAGATGCAGTTAAGCTTTGCATAAAATGATGCCTATGATTTGAAAATAGATGACCTTCTCCACTGTCTGCACAATACTGATGGTGGAGATAGCAAGGGAAAGTTTAAACAGTGGTGGTTGCAGCCCAAACCTTGTGTTTTGCTGCTGCTGTACTGAGAAATAACAGTCAAATTGAGCACCCTATCTATGAAAAGAAGAAATATTAACCATTAACAGCATCTCGTCTAGTTCTTTTGAAAAGAACTGAGAGAAAACTTGTAGATGAAGTGGGTATGTTTCCTGTAAAAGCATGACTGAGTTGACCTCACTCTCCTTGTCTGTTTTGTTTATTTGTTTTGAAACTTTACATTTTGAAGGAGGAGTGTTGCAGCTAGTCTGAGTCACTGGTCTTTTTCTTCTCTGGGAGGATTTCAGAGCTGCGGAGCTTAGCAGTCCTTTTCGCGTCTGGCTTGGCGGCGGCGCCCCACAGGTGACTGTTCTGCAGCAGCGCTGGGTGGCTGAGCAAGGCTGGCTGATTTAAAACCGACATGGGAAATGATGCTGCGTTTGGATTTAGAAGAGAGGGCTGTGCACGGCTCTGTGCTGATGAGAAGAAACTGCTCAGATGTTAGGGATTGGCAAGGAACATTAAGATCCATGCATCTGTACTCAGCAAGACATAGAAAGAAATGCGGTGGTTCATTTGAAAGCTGTTATTGTCAGGATCCCAGTGTTAAATGTATTTGTTTTTTTTAAGCTCTCATCTTGTTCCGAAGATGAGCCATCATCTTTTGTGTCTGGACTTGTGTCAGTTGTTTTCCCCAAGCCAGTCAAAATAGCTGTTTCGTGCTCTGGTTGTCCGTGTGAGTGGATGCTGTTCAATATGTTTTCCCATGGCTTTTTCAATTCCTGAAGTTAAAATGATGAGCGTACAATCAACGACGCTGGAATCTGCTCATTAAATGTGCTACATGAAAGGTGTCAGCATTACTAGTTCTGGAAATGGGAAAGGATAAAAAGAGCACACGTTTTACTGTTCCATAGTCATGTCAGTGCTTTGTAAAGGTGTGATACCACCTTATCTACAGATGGAAAAATTAAGCTAAAAGACAGTTACTGGCCTGCAACTATCAAGTGGGTCAGTGGTACAACTGGAAACTGAGGTTCTTCTGCATCTTGTTGAGCTGCGTGGTAGCCCTAGATCTTCAGATAAGAACCTTTTTAAAGGAGGACTGTTTAGCCTAGAAGCTTTCTTCTAACTGTTGGCTGAAAGGCACTGTACACCAGCTTCCAGTTTTGTAATAGCATTCCTTGGCACTAGCCTACCTCTGAATATATTCCATGTCTCGTACAATTGTAATTTGGGAACCTCTGGCAACAGCCAACGTACTTTGGTCTTCAATTACGCAAAATCTGTAAGAATCTTCTATGAAATGTCTTCACTTTTGAAATTGTAGGGGATTAATGTGTCTGGCTGGCAGCTGCTGCAGATGTTGAGCATTGCCCCTCGCTTTCCAGTTCTTCTCTGCCAGCGGAGGTGAAGAGAAGCCCATTGCTAGGGCCGATTGGGTGAAATTTCACATGAGAAATCAGTCAGGTGCCTTCACGGATTTGAGCCCCGGAGCTTGGCTTTTATTTTGTGTGAGAATCTCATGTAACTTTTTGATGTTTCACTTCAGCAGGCCGTAATGTTTTTCTTCTGGAGGGGTAAAACCAAGAAGAATAAGTAGCTATTGGCCTTTCAGGGTTTGGAAAACTACTTATACAGCAACTTCTGATGTATAGGGATGCAGGTTTGACCACAGGCTGCTGTGTGCATTTTTGGCAGGAGCCTTGCAACCAAGCCCGAATGAGTAGTGCTGTAAAGGATGAAGTTTTTGACAGGTTTCACAGACTGCAGATGAGAGTCCAGCTCAAGCAGGATTGCAGTGGGGAGGTGGGGTATGGAGCAGCCGCAGATGACTCGGGAGCGTTTGGGCCTTAGTTTCAAGGAAGTGCTGTGGGAGCGTGTGGGAGTATGGGGAGTGGAGCAGGAAGAGCAACCTTCCAGGCCTTAATATGAATGATTCACTTGTGTTAAGAAATGTCTTGTTGTTGTTGTCCCAACCCAGATATGAGTACCACTGGGCAGATGGGACAAACATAAAGAAACCAATTAAGTGCTCTGCACCAAAGTACATTGATTACCTGATGACTTGGGTCCAGGATCAGCTGGATGATGAAACGCTCTTTCCTTCTAAAATAGGTAAAGTAAATAACTAAAATTGAACAATGTATTTGGATTACAGTTGTACAGGAATATTCAAATCTTACAGCATTAAACGGTCGTCTAAATGACTGGTGAGTAGGGCAACTTGAAAAAATTACATTTTTTGAAAATATATATATATGTAAAAGCACTTTTATCTCTTAAGATAAAATTTATGTGGTAGTACATGAACTCTGATCCATGTGTTAATACTCTTAATAAACATCTGTCACGGTTCTGAATGCAGGAAGTACTGTGTTTCTACTTAATAACTGACTGTTGATCAAATCTGATGTGTTTTCATTTTGAACAGTGGGTTGTTTCCTCAGAAATAAGGCAGAGCATCTCAAAACTTATAACCAGTAATTGGTATAAGCTGGCAGCTTTTTGATGCAGGAAAGATGTTTGTTCCTTATGAGGAACTTCGCCCAGACCTTACCTCCAAAGAAGCTGAATTAGATCTTTGATCTCTAGTTATTTTTTATTTTTTTTCTTTTCAAGTGAGGATGCAAGATGTATGTTTTTAAGAGGTTTATTTCAGAATAGCAGGAGGAAAACAATGAACAACCAGCAGTTCAGAAACGATAGCAAGAAGAAAGCCCTGCTTCTAGAGGCATGAAGGACGATTTGGCCTCAAGCTCCTAATTGGCATTTTTCCAGTGCACCACTACACACAGGTTTATGATCCGTTGTGGAAAAAGGAGGGGAGATCTCTTAGTTGCTTTCATTTTGTGAATAGTTTCTGAAGCATTTGACACATTTTCAATAAGCCTCTTGAGAGAAACTGAGAGGTCAAAATCAAGTGGCATTTGTTTTTACTTACAGTTAAGCAGATAATGTGGAGAAGGCTGGTTAGTTTGGGAAGAGGTGACAAAAAGCTCTATTTTCCCCGCTCAGTGGATGTGAGCGTGGTTTCCTGGCATACTATGGCATTCGTTTTAGCGTTTCAGGGTAGAGTTCAGAGCTGGGGTAGAAGTCCACTTGCTAATAGGAATGATATTAAATAGAGGTTAGAGTTAATATTAAAGTTGCGTTTAAAAGATTACATCAGGACTTGATCATTCTTTAACTGCAGCGTGTACTTTGCTGAAGACTTTTTTTCTTTTAATAGGATGTATTTTGAAAGGTAGCGATTAAGAAAGAGACTTAAAGGCCACGGTGGGTAACCAGCTACGTATGAACTTCCCATGCGATGCAGCAGCCAGTGAAGCAAACGTAACGTGTGTGTAAGCAGGGACAGTTTAAGTAGGAGTATGAAAATTTTATTACTGGGGTTTTAAAGCATTGGTGCGATGATGATCGGCCTATAGCATCTAGCTTGGGCCTCTGGCCTTCAGGCAGGACTTCAGCAACTGGAAAGGCTGCACGAGAACTAAGCTAACTGGGAAAACTGCTATGTGATGAGAAGCTAACAGGTTTAATCTTTTGAGATGGTTGATACGTATCTTTTTTTAGCCTGCGGATGTGTCTCAACTAAAGAGATTATTAC
The DNA here is from genome assembly GCF_000687285.1 of Phaethon lepturus. NCBI lineage: Eukaryota > Metazoa > Chordata > Aves > Phaethontiformes > Phaethontidae > Phaethon > Phaethon lepturus. Next base: position 8,771 of record NW_010552458.1, on the reverse strand, counting down.
TCCCAGTAGCCCGTTGCTGTTTCCTAACCTATTTTAATAAAACTTGTGCACTGACAAAGATTTTCTGTTGAAACTGATTTTACATGTCCTGGGTCATTGTCACTGAAATGACTGAAAGGAGCATATTTCAGAGTACTTCAGCAGGCAGTTAAGAAAGCAGTAGCCTCTGGCTAAGGGATGGTGATGAGCACGATGGAGTCTTTTTGCTGCGCAGAGGACAAGCAGAAGAGAGCCTGTGCCCGATTCCGCTGTAGCCAAGGGAAGTGTAAACCTCCATGGCCTATACCAAAGGTGGTTTCAGTTACCTACACAAAGGTATCTGGTGTCGCTTGGAGCACCCTGTGGTGCCTTGGACACATGCGTAGAGCCACTGGTGAGACTCAGAGGCTGCCGATGATTTCCCCTTTTCTGCAGTGGCAGTCAGAGGCCAGGCAGGTACTGAGAAGACATAAAAGCGCATTAGATAACTGTGTGTGGATATCTGAATCCTACCAGCAGGGAGGAAGATTCTCGGTCAGAGGGAGGCATAACAAGATTTAGTAGCTGGAAGCTGAAGCTAGGAGGGTTCAGCATAGAAATGTAGTCAGATTTATCCTGGAAAAAGTTCATGAGCTGCTGGTGTACTGAAGGGAGGGAAACCTCCCCTCCGCTCTTTCTTGTTATCGTGCTTCAGCCTAAGAACATTGTGTGACTTACAGACCGAATAGCCGTATGAAACAGAGCGGCCTTTCTCGTGCAGCAGATCGGGTTGGGTTATAATGGCTCTCAAAATACATGAACATAGCATGGGCGTTTAAAAATAAGCCATATTGTCTTATTTCTAGGTGTACCGTTCCCAAAGAATTTCATGTCAGTGGCAAAGACAATTTTAAAGCGTCTCTTCAGAGTTTATGCTCACATTTATCACCAGCACTTTGATCCAGTGATCCAGCTACAGGAAGAAGCACACCTTAACACTTCTTTCAAGCACTTTATATTTTTTGTTCAGGTAAGTGTGGCAGGAGCACTATGTTTAGAACTATATTCTGGAAAAAGCAATGCATCAAAGTAATGCCCATTCAGTTTCTCAAGAGCTGGGTTGTTTGTAGGAGAGTTGACCCTTCCAGGACCCTAAGATAGTGTCTTAGCCCATTTGTATGTATATTTACTGCTAGAAGCAGTCAAAGAATGAAGTATTCTTGGACTACAAAATTGAATACCGAAAAGCGTTCCCTACCAAATAATTCCATAGAATGGGAATTCCTAACAGGAGAAGGCGGGAGGACAGCATCTGAAGCTAGGCTGAAAAGAGTGTGCTTGCTGCAAAGCTACGTGTTGTCCCGCGGCTTATTAAAAAAAGAGCATCTTATGTTTCCTTCCTTTAAGTGTGTGTGTGTGAGATGTAGGCGGTGGAACACTGCTATTCAGCTAACGGCAGACAGGCAGAAAATGCTGTAGTGGCTAAGGCTGGACTCAAAGAGCCTACTACCAAGTAACTTAGATCTGCGTAAGACTTCTCCCCTGAGCTGCACATAAAACTCTGTATGTATGTCTCTCTCCTCATCCTTGTTACAGGAATTCAACCTTATTGATAGAAGAGAACTCGCACCGCTTCAAGAACTGATTGAAAAACTCACCTCTAAGGACAGATAAAAGGAAGAGGATTTCTTGAAGTCACTTGTTTCTTTAGCGAGCGTGTGGTATTTGTTTTTTTGTTAATTTGTTTTTTTTAAAAAAAAGAAAAACAAAAACCTGTGCTGTTACTAATGACAGCCAAGATCTACTTTCTGTGCTTCTATTAGGGGAAATCTTTTATCTGTTAGTGACACGTGGTAAATAGCTTTTTTGTTCCTTTTTCTTTTTCTTTTTTTTTTTTTTTTGTGATTGTTATTCATTGTGGAATTTTGGCAGGTGCTGAGTGTTTATAAAGGAAACATGCTTGGTTGGGGGATTGACTCTGCTGGTGGATGGGTTCTTGTATTGTGTCAGTGGTAGCCCATTCTCATGAAGTCCCTAAAAGACTTGCTTACATTCTCTAAGTGCCTTGGCAGACTCACTTCTGAGGTGCAAAGCACATATAATACTGAACATTGCTGGAAACAGAAAATATGAACTAACACCCAGGACACTTACTGATACTTGTTTTAGAAAAAAATATATATGCTTACACTAAAAAAAGCCATAACTTACTGAAATCAATGATCTCCAGCTTTTAATACAAATATTTGTCTTATTTTTTTAGAGATTAATATAGAATTTTTCAAAAGTAGAGATTTCTTATAAAGAAAAGTGATGGTGAAGTTCTAGTGGCTAAAGTGAAATGATGAAGGTGGTGTCAAAATTACAAAGAACCTGTGCTTAGCGAGTAGTTATATGCCTGTTGCCATTGCTTTTGGTTTTCCATTCTTGCTTTTACTTTATTTAACAGGGAAGTGTCAACTTGTGTTGGTCACTTCAGTTAAGTTTCCTTGCATTTGCCAAATGAATGATCAGTTTGCACAAATACAGTTAGGGAAATATTGAATATTAAAAAAAAAAAAAAAAAGCACTGGGGTAATACTAAGAAAAATCTGCCTTGAAAGATTGAAAAATAACTGCTGAAATGATGTTTGTAAGTTACGAAGAAAAAGCCTGGCTCTGTGGAGGAGCTCTGGTGGCCAGTGTTTTCTGTGGTAGGAAATGTATCTTGGAGACAGTGTAATTTCATGGACCACTTCGGATTTAAGTCAGCATGGTGATGTTCTGCCCCATTTAAAATTGCAGTCCATCTCCAATTCTCCCATCTGTCTACAGCAGTTGGCAGAAGTAACAGGAGCACACTGGTGAATTTGTAGTGGTTTGTAATTTGCTAAGTGCATCTTCTGTTTCTGAGAAAACCTAAACAAAATGTGGCCTTCCCCCACCTGGGTCAAAGTAGACTTGCCTCTCTAGCCTTGTGTTACTTCAAACTAGACATGAGAATCGCCTGTGAGAAGTCAACCTCTGAGGTGAATGAGGTTCTGCAACGCGCTATCCTACGATATCACTAGTTGCCAAACAGGGTACACTAGGTGGCTAACATTGCCAGGCTTTGCTAGCTTGCGACTCTGCAAAACCACTATTTTTAGACCTGAATAACGTGAAGCCCTTAACTGACTGGTGTACGCTAGACTGACTCTTGAACTCCTAAAATTTACAGGTGAAGCCAAGGTTAGCATGTGCATGACAGAAAAGTTGAGATTACATCTTCTGCGCCTTTGCTTGACTGAAAATGCTGAGTAAAGTGGAAAATACTGTGCAGCAGCCATTAGTAAGGGGCCATTAGTGTAGCCAGCTAATACACGTCTAAGCACAGTAATAAACATAGATGCATTTGGGAGACTAGAATCAGTACTTCTGGGTTAGAATGATGTATTTCAGAAGCATCTGAAGGCTATTTTAAGAACTTCATTATCTTCAATGGAGTTAAATTTTCCTAGTCTGTTTAAACTGCTTCCTGGAGAAGCAACTGAACATTTTGTTACCTCTTATTTCTGTCTGCCTGTCTTCCCTGCCCCAAACAAACTTGAGAACAACTGAGAGAACCTAGTATTGAGCTAGAAACTGTCATTGTGTACTTCTTTCACTGCTGCTTATTTAGAAATGGAAATGTGGAGTGTTGTGTAGTGAAGAACGGTCATACAGTACTGTTTATACTGAATTTAGGTTTGGCGACACCAGTGTTAAAAAGAGAGGCTGCTGCTTGCAAAACACCAGCAGTTTAGCATTGGTAATCCAGGCAGTCCTCGGTTTCATTTGGAGCTTCATTACAGTTCAAGAAAACATAGAATGTGTTTGGCTCCTTTGCAGATCAATGTCATTGTGCATTGTAACCTGCTCAAAGGACAAGTGAAGTTTTCAGTTATCCTAATGTTTTGGCTTTTTTTAATGTCCTATGGAATTACCAAGTTGTCTTAATGTATGTATGTCAGAGGAAAGGACTTCTATATTGTGTTTTTCTTAACACCGAGTGTTGGGATTGGATTGAGACAAGCTGACGATGCCAAGGGACCTTTCCCTCAAATGTTTTAACAAACTCCTAGTTTAAAAAAGGTGGAGTGAGGTGTTATCTCTTCTCAGCCAGTACGGATCTGGACTCTCCCGTGTGTGTACACGTGTGTGGGAGGAAAAGAGGGGAGATAGTCAATGTCTGTTACCTCTTCAGGGAGTAGGGGGTTGGAAAAATATGTGCGAGGCATAAGAAAATCAGAGGAAAAAGCAAAGAAGCAGCACAAGCACAATTTCCTTTCCTTTGGCAAGTCACCTATGACGGCGGCATTCACCCCAATGCTTTTGTCAGTCCTGCTGTTTGTAGGACATATCTGGTCTGGCAAACATTGCATGCCGTTCTGCTGGCCAGCGCAAGAGTCAGCACCGTAGCACCGAAATGCTGCTATCTGGAGTCAAGTAATGGGCTGATAAGAGAGAAGGGGCTCCCCTGGGCAGAATATCCCATGTGTTGGACTGGGCAAGTACCGTCCTGTTGAACAGTTGGAGAAAAAGCATTTCTTTGGTATGCGCTATCCTTTTTATGTGCCGGATGGTACGTTTGACGAGGTAGTGGGGAACGCAGTTCTTGTACGGGCTGTGTGCATCATTTGTGATGTCTTTGCGGCTGCAGGATTGTTTTTAACGGAGTAGCATACCTGACTTCTGATGCGGCCATGACTACGTAAGCCTGGTTTGGGAGCAGTAGGATGGCAGTGCTAGCTGCAGGTGCAGGGTTGGAGGGCTCCCATAGTTCAGGACTGAATAACGCAGAAGACTATGTCATCTTTTGAGAGTTACGGGAGAGGTCAGCGTCCGCCTGACTATGCAAAAGCAGCTTAACTCCCACATTTGAACTGCACGATTTTAAACAGACTCTAGCCCTGCAGGAAGCTGAATTTAAGAACATGATCTTAACACACACAGGTCCTAATGCGTGCTTCTATCTGAGGAGAGTTTAATGACTGAAAATTCCCAGCTACAGAGGCGTGAAGAGCGCTGCAGGTGCACTTTGATATTCAAAATCCTGTTTTTCAGTGAAAACCGTGTTTCTGAGTTGAGTCAGTGCTGCTCAGGCGGCTGTGTGTGCATGTTCACTGGGCTGATAGTGCTTATGGGAGAGGAGCCTTCTAACTGGTGCTTTTAACCAAGACACGAGAGTGGGAACGGCAGAAGCCTGCTCCAAGGTGCTAAGTAGGAGATATCCTGCATTAGATTGAAAGCTGTCGCAGTGATTTTGTGTCATGTACCAGCAAGAAACCCAAAAATATTTAAAGTGACGATTTACTTGGAGTCATATATACCAGTGCAGTAGTTCTAATTTTTGGCATACTTCTGCTCTGGAAGGTTGGGGGTTTTTTGTTGTTGTTTATTTTAAATAGCCTACTTGAGAAACTCAGAGGCATCTGCTGCAGTTCAGCCAATCAGAATTAGAAGGTATTATGTAAAAAAAATTAGTCTTACATGGATAGTGTATTTTTTTTATTTAGTATCTGGTAGTAGAAAGAACTTTGTTACAGACTAGTTTCTAGGCATGTAATAAAAGCTTGGAGATCATGATTTGCCTGACAGCTGTATGAACACATTGTTTAATTACCACTTGAAAATAACAACATTGAAGATACGTATGCAGTGTTTGGGATTTAGTATCCCTGTGCTGTTTATATTAGCAGCTTTTAATTGTTTTTTGCTTCAAAAAGATGTGGGACCAGAAGCTGATGTGTGTTTACGCTCTTGAAGGAAGTAAGGGCATGTGGAAATGCTAAACACAAGTTGCCATGCTGTACAAATGGAATACCAGTGAATGTGTTTATAAAATAGTGCATTTGTCAGGGGGAAGGGGGAGGACACCCCCTCGCCTCCCAAATAAAACCCAGAGGAATGAACCCCGAACCAAGCCCGCGCTGCTCCAGGAGCACGTTACAATATGTGTCATGAGCACCTTGAGACAAAAACTTTCCGCTTTGTTGTCGTCGGGAGCAGAAGGTGCTGGTGGGGTTAAACCAGGCTGGGCAGCCAGTGTAGTAGGGTCCTTAAATTCTACGGTTTGTGGTGTTTTTCAGCTACCAGCATTACTAGACCCTGTCAGTGATTTGGGTGGTAACTTCAGGAGGTCATCTACCTCGAGACGGGATGGGACAAACTCTGCTAAGTTTATCAAGTTCAGCCACCGTTGCCAATGTTGACGCTGTTTAGATGGCGTGGATACGTTTGCAGAAATAATTTTTTGAGTCGTTCAGATCCAAGTCAGGGATACGAGTTAATCATGCAAATAGAAAATAAAAATGCCACATTGTGCTGTTGCAGGTAGCTGAATGGTAGATGAAGGGAGAAAACAGGTTTCAAGGGGCAGGTGGCCCGCCTGCAAGTATCGAGCTTCTTTTACTGCTTACTATGCAATGTAGAGCTTTGAACTTTTGCTTTTACTTTAAGATATAGAGGAGCACTGTCCTTACTTAGTATTTAGGAACTGAACACTCTCCCAGTGTCCCTGACACTTGCGTAACAGGTAAGGATACCTATTTGCTGCTATGGACTTTACTTACCTTTCAGATTGTTCCTTTCTCTGCCTGCCGCCTCACCCCCCCTTCTCCCCACCCCCCCTCCCCAATCGTCAGACACAATTTTACTGTAAACACATCCTTTTCACATAGTTGTTCTTTTTCTTGCTACCCTGTCCCCCCCTTACTCCCTGCCAGAGTGCTGTATTACTGTATATAAACTGCCCTTTTTTAGCTGGGCTATTAAAAAAGCTGCAGCACGAACACCAACTCCTTGCTTCTGTTTCAGTAAAAGATTCCCTGTTACACTGAATCTTGTTTTCTTCACTGCTGATATCAGTTGTCTTTTTTCCAAACTGCACTACTAAAACCACTAGCAGTTTTATGGATGCCTGTCGTCTTTTCCTGGACATCTTCTCCTTTAAGATGAGGCTAACATTGGTTATTTTAAGTGTTAAACCTTTTTATTTTCCCGCTTTTCTTAAAATTTCCTCTTGCAAGGTTAAGATTGCAGTCTAGTATATCAAATTACATTTTTGTTTGAAGAACCAATTCCCTAAATTGTTCATAGAGTATTGTATTTTTAGGGGAAATTAATTTTTATAGCCACTAAACTATACTCATTATTTTTGTACATTTGCAACTTCTGACATTTTTCAGAGACATGTCGCGGAGGGAACACTTATTTTCATGGCTGTTTTACTGTTTCGGTATGCTGTGGTTGTGTTACGTAGTACCTAGAAGCACATACCTTGATGTGCAATGGAAGAGAGAGAGGAATGCAATAAAGGTGAATGAGGTTTCAATAAAAGGCCATTTTTGAAGACAAAAAAAAAAAAAAGGTATTACGAAAGCAACGCTAACGTTTCCTCCTCCTTTAGAAGCCTGAGCTATATGGGAGAAAATGCAGTGTAAAATAGAAAATGCAAGATGAGAACCCTTACTGTAAGCTAACTGTGCCAATATCGCTTCAGTTTGTAGTCACTGATTGATACTTTAGTTTTAAATGAGAACAGCTTTTAATTAAAAAAAAAAAAGTTGAATGTTTGAAAATCTGCAACGTGTTTGTTTGAGAGTTGTAAATAATGTATACAGATGGTTGTATGTGATGGAACAAAATATTTAAATTCTAGGTTTTTTTTTTTCAATAAGAAACTGAAGGCTGTTTATAAGAGAAAATAAATAGCTATGTTTGACCATGATTGTCTTCATTTCCTTCTTGAACTTGTTTCTAAATTATCTTCTACTTGTAGATAGATTTTATTTCTGTATATTGTACACATACAAACATTACACATACAAATTAGATTTTTGTAATTGCCTTGTCTGAACTTGTGAATATTTGTATTGCAGGCAGACACAATAGCAATAAAACAACCTGATATCCTTTTCATTTCCTTGTTTCATGAGCTGAATTTACCTGGTACGGACGCAGCTCGGTGTGGGATTTCCAATAACAAGCTCAGTAGCGCATTAAGTGCATATGGGTGCTGATCCCAGGGTGGTTTTGAAAGCCTTGCCACGAGGAGGGTGTCCTGTCATGGCCGTAGCGGTCTGCTGTTTCACAAAATACAGACACCGCTTTTGGCTGTGGTGGGCAGCACCGGTGCCTTTTTTTTCTTCTTTCTTTCTCCTAAAAGCCTCCCATGACGCTGACAGCTACAGCACGCCATGCTTCCTACCCTCCTGTCTGCATCCGCTTCCCTCCGCTTGCCTGCCGCCTTCTCCACTCGCACCCGTAACTCCAAAGCATCCTGTCCCGTGGTAAGTCGCCTCTCGCGTGCAGCCGGAATGCGCTTGGTGCCATCAGCTTGAAAAGGGCGGTTAACAATCTTGCTTTTACTTCAGTCCCCCTGGATTATGGGCTTGGTGTGTGGTTGAGGGACTGCGCGCAGAGTCTCGTCTCTGCTGGCACTCGCAGCTTGTGGCGGTCGTTCGTGGTTCTGCACGCAGCATCTCCCTGCCTGCCCCCACGTCTGAGCTGCGAGGATTTTTCCCTGTTAGGCTTGGTTCTTCAAGAACCACAACAGCCCTACCCTGTGGCAGTATTATGGGAAAGGCGGGGTTGAGGGTGGGGTGGGTGGCTGTTCGAGGGGGTTGAGGGTTTTCAGCCATCACCCTCTAACTAACTTGCCCTGATTGCCCTTAAAGCCACCTGTTGTGTGACTTTTAAGGTATTTCTGGAAGATTTCTTAACACGAGCAGTTGATTGTGAACACCTTTTGGGCACTTCGTTGCGGCCTGTGTCACGTCCCGCCTACAGACCCCTGCATTTGATTGTACGAA
>NW_010552457.1:0-20364 GCF_000687285.1 Phaethon lepturus | reverse complement strand
TCCCCTGGTGCAACTTGAGACCATTTCCTGTATTGATATCCTATTTCCTAGCATATCATAGCTATCGATTTCAGCCCAAACTCTGCATGCCATCCCTAGGCTCATCTCTAGTGAGCCTGGTTTTATTCCCCATCCCCCCACACTTTGAATCTATGATTCTAAATATCCAGTTCTGAATACACATTGATATTGTTCTTTACTTATTCATCACTGTTATTTCAGTAGCTTAGCTGTTGAACTAGGTAATTTTCAGAAGCTGATTAGAAATGTTCTAAGCCCTACCTCAGAAATTTCAGACATTTCATGCTGTATGTCCCACCCCTTTTTTTTTTTTCCTCTTTTCTTTGTTCCAGGTTTTTTTTAGTGGCTGTCATAGTAGTAGTTGATGTCATACTCCAAGGGAGTACTTAAAGACCACTTTTTGCAATCATGTATCCTATGCTTAAGTAGATTAAACTCAGTCGGTGAAAATACTCTGATAGGATGACTATTGTGAGTAAGTTTTTTCAAGTAATCAGCAAATTAGTTTATATCAGACTGTATTTTACTGGAAGATTAATGCACTGCTATGTTGTCATTGACAGTTTTCTTTATATATTGCAATGTTGCCTGGTGCATATGGTTTCGAGATGATCTACTGGAACTAAGGAATGACCAGCCTGTGCTCCTTAACTTTTTGTTAGATGCACACTGTCCTGCCTTGCTTTCAAGATCTTGTATGCCAATTAAAGATCAACAGAAAGCTTTGCCCTGATTTCCCTCTGCAAACCTTGACTTGTTCTTTGCACTCACAGTGCAAAAAGGGTGATGGAAGCTCTGACTCTGTGAAGGAAAGGTAGAGAATAATACAAGAGCTGGAAGTCAGCTTTTGGTTTACCCTTTGATTTACTTGAATGACTTAAAAGTCATTTGTTGATATGTTTTTTTAATGTTGTCAATTTTCAGAAGAACTTGTAGTCTGAAATGTACCTCTTATTCCTACACAGTTTGGATCTCATTTGTTACTTTGGAAGTCAATGGCAATTCCAGATCTGACATTGATTTACGTTCAATAGCATATTTAGAAAATCATTTAAATAGTTATAAACAAATATACAGTTCCTCTGTAGATAAAGAAAGAATGACTTTCTCACAAAATCAGATGAATTATTTATTGGTTTTGAATCTCTTTTATATATACAGTATGTGCTTTGATTGAAACCACAGTTTTCTGTGACCTCTCATGTTAATTCTATAATCACCAACCTAATCTCTCTAAATGGAACTTAAATCCTTTTACATAGAAATCACAGATTAGAGAAAAAAAAATTGAAGACAAAATCAGTTACAAAGAAAAATATATCTCCCACGAGATCTTAATGAACTCAAATATGTAATTAATTAGCTAACACTAGGGAAGATACGAAAAGAGGAAGAAAACATGCCCATTACCCTATACCTCACATATATTGAAATATGAAGTCACACACTAATTTTCTGAACTACATTATTATGATTTTTCATGCTGCATGACTCAGAAGTCCATCAGTCTCCTGGGTTGCATTAGGAGGAGCGTTGCCAGTAATTTAAGGGAGGTGATCTTTAACCTCTGCTCAGGACTGATGAGGCCACACCTGGAGTACTGTGCCCAGTTCTGGGCTCCCTAGTCCAAGAAAGACATGGACATACTGGAAGAAGTCCAGACGAGAGCCACAGAGAGTATTCAGACATGGGAACATCTGACTTACAGAAAGAGGCTCAGAGAGCTGGGACTTTCAGATGGATAGTCAGCTCCAGGAGTCCATCCCAGGGGAGAGAAGCCTGAGAGGGATTTTATTAATGTGTATGAATACCTGATGGGAGGGTATGAAGAAGATGGATCCAGACTCTTCTCAGTGGTACCCACTGACAGGACACAAGGCAGTGAGCACAAGTTAAAAACCATTAAATCACATCCAAATGCAAGAAAATACTTTTTCCTTATGGTTTTTTTTTTGTTTGTTTTCTTTTTTACTGTGAGGGTGATCAAACACTGGCACAGGTTGGACAGAGAGGCTGTGGAGTCCCCAAACTTGGAGACAGTCCAAACCTGACTGGACACGTTCCTCGAAAGCCTACTCTAAATGGCCCTGTTCTATGCAGCAGCAGGTTGGACTAGACAATGACTCCAGAGGTCCCAATGATTCTGTGATTCTGTTTCTGTGAAATTTAAATCAGGTGTAGACAATAGATATTTCTACTTTATTTTTAAACCTTGATCACCAAAGTAGGACTTTGTGTTTGTTCAAGAACTAAAAGGCAGTGAGGACCTGTCCTTTCTATATTTAAAGCTAACAAGAATTTATTAGGCTGTTAACATTTTTGATTTAGCTTAATTGCAGCAATTAAGGGATTACCTGCACTGAAGCACTTATCTGCAGCTGATCTAGCCTAGAGGTGAGAATAAAAAGGAGAGGAAAAACAAAATAGTTCATTTACTCTTCCTTCAAGTTGACACCAGGCTTTGGGGCATATTTCTCACCTTTCCATTGTTTCTACAGCAAGTCTGTAAGTGACTGAGCTCTTTGGAGCAGAAAAATGCAATTAAAGGACTCATGGAACTTTCAGGTTCCATGAGAAAATTTTTCACAGTGAAGGTGGGGAAACACTGGCACAGGTTGCCCAGAGAGGTGGTAGATGCTGCCCCATACCTGGAAACATTCAAGGTCAGGTTGGACAGGGCTCTGAACTACCTGATCAAGTTGAAGATCTCCCTGCAGGGGAGATGGACTAGGTGACCTTTTAAGGTCCCTTCCAATCCAAACTATTCTATGATTCTAAAAAATTCATAATGATTTAACAGAATTTTAAAGTAGGAGTTTTGTTTCTTTTTATTTCCAATTTTAAATTAGAACCTCAAGTTTAAATGATTCTGTTATTAGTTGTCTTATGATTTTGATGACTCTGGGATGTTTTCAACAGTTCTCAGGGATGATGAGACATTACAAAATCTTTGCATTTCCTATTCTTATCTTGGCTTTCTGATGTTGACAAATATAAGCTTAGCCTTTTCAGAAATCTTGATTTATTTTACTAAGAAACTGAGCTTTAGTTGTACATAATATCTGAAGCTTTACACTTGGAAACAACAAGACTTAATAAATACCAAGGACAAGGATTGAATTTGACAATAAAAACATTTTCTCCCTCCAGAAAATGCATTATATTTTAAATGCATTTTGTATGACACTTTTGAAAAATACTCTTCATTCAGCTGTCTAGTTGAAGCTGAAATTGCATAATTTCATGTTACTTCTTCACTGTTCTATATGAGACATTTTTGCCCCAGAAATGCATCATATTTGAAAACCAGTCAAAAATACTGGGAAAAAAGTCCTTTCACCTTCATACAGCTGTCCTTCTTATAAAAGAAAAAGATTCATACTTACATATAACTGAATTCTGTATGATGTCTAGAAATAGGTATCGTTTGTATGTCACCTCAATGTATAACACTTTAAGAATATGAAATTATGAACAGATATGTAAAGCTCAGGTTATTCTGTTCTTGCAGCAGAAACTTTCTTGTGCATTATATATGCCTTCTGTGTTAGACTTTCAAATTTGGGGGCTTTAGAAGTCACAAACTTTTCTAGAGAGAAAAAAACAACTCTAAAACAAATGGAGAGAAAGGAAAAGAAGGTGCTTACTTAGACTATTCCCTGGAAAAAATACTTGGTACTACTCCCTATCCCAGTGTCTTCTCTGTTTGTTTGTTTGTTTGTTTGTTTTTTCTTCTTTCTTCTGACATTGAAGAGGGATAGTTAAAACAGAGGTTAAAAAAATCCCATGCCACCAGAAACTACAGTCTCTTTCATATTCTTCTTCAGTCCCATAAATCTTACATTTTTACTACATTGAAATGTTACCTCCCCTCTTCTGGTTCAGCATGTCAGGGCATAATTAGTCAGATGTAATGAGACCTTTCTAGGAGAACATACAGAGTTTAAGAATATAAAACAATTATTAGCTGTCTACCATGCACAAAAGAGCTAGTATTTAATAGACTATTAGGCTGAGCATTCGTGTATTTGCCTCCTCTGATAAGGTACCCAAAGACTATTTCTTGGCCAGGCAGGCATCAGTTGGGAAGAAAGGTCCCACAGCTCCCTGAAATTACTTCTCACGGTTGTTGTGTTGCCGTTCTTCCCTATAGAGGTGTCGGTGATGACACTGATGACTTGGGCCTGGAAACCCGGCAAGCACCCAGCTAGACTCCAACTACCACTCCTGTTGTGTTTTGTTTTTCCTTTAGGATTATGTATTTTCCCACATGGGTGCTTCCCTTTCTTGAATGCTTGAGCTAATGACAGTCCCTCTCTCAACACTCCTACCCCTATCCATAATTTCACCGTTCTTTACAGCTTTCTCTCAGAACTTTGCAATTTTCTCAGAAGTTGGAGCAAATGTTATACTGCTGAGCTACATCTAAACTGGTCCTTGGACCCTCTGCGCTCAAGTCACTGAGCCTCAGAGGCAGGGAGTGTACAGCAGGGCTTGCACAGAGAGAGGGATACTGTGATGGCCAGGAAACAGAAAGTATCTACCCCAGTATAGGTGCCTAAGCATGCATGTTTGTATTTATGTAAAGTAGTTACTATGGTATTCTCTCAGGGAAAGACTGAACTTATCTGCCTGAGACAGACAAGTTTCCCTGTTTCTTGCACAAATGGCAAGTGGTGGCAGCACCAAGCCTCCACCTTATGAAGGCTTCAGTGCTGCAGGTGTATGCTAGATTTTATCACAATACCACCACTAGATTGTGTACCACTGCTCTGAGAGAGACTGCCTCCAGCACAGCTGAATCTAGGAAATTCTAAGGTGAGGGCAACACTCTGTAAAAACTTACTAGATCAGTGTCCTAATTTTTCATTCATATCAACTGTTTTCCTACTGTTGGCACATATACGAGATTTAAAAAAAAAAAATCGTAACTGAACAGCAGGCACCCAGCTTAGATACCAGAGTATCATAGATCCTCTGGAGGATGATTCAGAACATCTGCCTAAATTAGCAATCATTAAATATAAATGCTGCTTTTTAATTTTTTTCATGCTTTGGATGGAATTTCTAATGATTGTAAAGCAGAAAAGACTTGAGCTGCATACCATCTTTCGTTTGCAGATGATTATATTCATATTCAAATTTGACCATGTGGTTTACCGTTTTATTACCTTAGCTTAGTCTGAGGTTTAACAACTGCAGTAAGTGTTTTTAGTTAGCTTTCTTGGTTTTGGTGAGGGAGGGAAAAGGACCAAAATGGAAGAGGGTTTTGTAGTCTCAGATGAAGTTATGCAGGTTCTACAGGTAAATCTGACATGTGGTATATTCATCCTCCTGAAGATATATTTATAATCTTACAACCCTTCTCCATTTTCGCTCACGTCAGGTGAGTTACCCCCTTTTCTTTAACGCTAGAAATGACAAGTGAATCTAATACTGTGTTAATAACTTTGGCATTGCTTTCCTTCACAATCACCACATCCATGCATGATATAATAATGAACAGAAAGAGATAATTTTAGAAATTTAAAAAGTTTACTGACTCATTAAATCCTGGATATATTACTATCTGGGATTAGTCTAGAAATTAGTAAAAATTAGTCTAGAAATGTATCTAGACAATTGTTGTGTAATATTCTGTTTCAATGCTACTTGAAAGGCATTCCCATGTTTTTTGTTGATACTATCTTAAAAAAACCCCACATCTACCACCGCAGAATTCAGGGCATTCCCCAAGGTCCTAAATACATTTTATGATCCTTTTGGGAGCCTCCCAAAAACCTAAGAACACAAAGTAAAATCAGTAGTCAGGATACTCCTTTCTAGGTTCACTCTTATGAACTTCTGTGAAGCAAACAGGTGGATTCCTTTCAACTGTTTTTATTCTCCCATCTGACAACACATATTAGTTGTATATGTTAGACATAAAATAACTTCTAGTCACTTCACGGTACTTTTGGAGATTTATGTAAAAACTTTTCTGTTATATTAATTTGAAACAGTTAAACAAAACAATGTCTTCTTCAATTATCGCAAGAATGGAGTTTTTAAAGATGGTGTGAATTTAATTGTAAATTGTTTCAGCATAATTTATTCTTGTTTAGACAGGTTTTTTTCTTGCAGATTTGAAGTGTTATTCTTTGACATATATTCTGCTTCTTTTCAAATAACACAAACAATACTGAAGCAAAATATGTCTGTTATAAATGGAAAAAATATACATAACTTTGAATTTAAATGAGATTATTCATTGTTTTCCAGTCACAAATCCTTGTGTAAGAATTAAAAACATATATTACTCTCCTAATAAGGGGGAATAGATTTTTATATGTGAAGCTCTCCTCTGTCTGACAAATCTAAATTTCTGGCAACCACATATGTCATTAGGGGTATGCAGTGTATACATGATAGTATTTCTCCATCAGTACTAATAGTGTTTTAGATATTTCTTCCAGTGCTGGTTCAACTGGCAGCTTTAGTGAACATCAATATTGTTTGAATAAGCATTTTAAATAATATACGGAAAATTTCTGCCTGGAGCATGACAATATTTTGTATTACTAAGAAATTTCCCAAGAGGACCTATGTTCTAAGAATGAAAATCACTTTTCACTTCCCCCAGCTTTCAGAAGATTAAGGAAAGGGGAAAATGGGACTCACACCCAGCTTAATTCAAGCACTTGCAACAGAATTTTAGTATAGATTTTCTTTTTTGGATACTACAGTTTGTATTGTTACTGTACATACTACACCTATATGCACATATACTGAGAAACCTGTATATAGTATATATTTTGATGCTGCAGTACATGTTTCACATCTACATTTTCGTATACCCCCTAAAGGATTTAAAAGCCCTTTTTCACATTTCTACTACTTTTCTTTTCCGACTACTCTAATCTTATCACAAGTTCACTAATTTTCTCTACTCCATTTTTACTGTGCATATGTTTCCCTATGTGATCCCTGCCCATTCATTAAGCTCCTGTAAAGAGTAAATAGCATCAGACATTAAGGCCACAGAAGACAGTGGAGCTAGCAGTAATTTTTTTAGCAGTTCATCCAGAATTTCCACTTTCTAGTATTCTAATATGTCTTTAAGTTGTTGGGTTTTTTTTACATTGTTGTTCATGTACTTTTTGTTTTTAATTCCTGATTTTATCTAATCTTAGTGGATAAGTCCAGAGGAGAAAAATAACCCCTTTTTTTTCTTTTTTTTTTTTTTTTAATTAGAACAAATGAGTCACAGGTAACAGGACAAACAGTCCATAAGTGTTAAAATTGTAAAAAGTGGCACAAAGTGTAAAAAATATATCAATTATCTTCCAAAACCAGGACATTAATTTTCAGAACTAAGAAACTCTGCAATTAATTCATAATTATAAGCTTTCACAGAACTTAATACGGCATTATTTTCAGGTTTATGACAACTTTTTTGTTACTTCATTTCAACACAACCAAGTGGAATGTTTGCTACATTTCTTAATATACACATATCACTGATACACATGTGCAATCATTTAGCTAACTTGCTGTCTGTGTAAAAAAATTCTGTTCTGTATTCATTGCATGCGTATTTATAACCAAAAACTGGAACTACAAAAAAGGATTTCACAGTGCTGCAAACAGGCATCATGAATTATTTACAGTAAATCAAATTTTATAACCCTCTTCAATCTTTCATAAACTGTATCTTCCTATTTTATTTGATATTTTATCCAGAGACTTAAAGCAGCATAAGTCAGGGAAATCTCTTAAATTCCTGAAAGATTTGTAAGAGTACATGAAGAAACAGTTCTTAGAGTAGCTTTTGCATTTGATGTAGCTGTAAGACTATTGATATCCTGTAAGCATTTAATATTTAAGAGGAAAAGAGATAGATTTTCTAAAATGTTCAATAACCTGAACCTCCTTTTATTCTGAATTAAGGTTACAGAAAGTTGTTGGGAAATGTAAAAACTTTTCTCAAACTCATTCATTGACTCAGGCTTATCATCCTCACTGTTCCTGCATACACAGAGCCATATATACAATAACACTGGAGATGTATGAGAAACAAAATGTAGGTCATAGTTGAGAAATGAGAATGTTCCTTCAAAAGTGCTTCTGAACACTGGAAAACTGAGAAAAGTTCAGAGAGGAAATCCAAGAACAATTAAAATCCTTGAAAATAATCTTTACAATAAAGCACCTATAGAGCTTTATTTATGGATATAACTTAAGAGAACACTAAGATGTGATTTCATTGTAACTGTGGACGTAGCTAAGAGGTTTGTTTGTTAGGTTTGACAACAAAGGTATAACAAAGAAAATGCGGCTCCTGGAAGAACTTTTATTTCAGAAGTAGGAAATAAATTGCCTGGATTTAAAATTATGTTCTGTTAGGACATACATAATTTCTTCATCACCTAAAATTACTGAAACAGATCCCAAGAGAAGTGATCAAAGCACCAAGCCTGTCAGAGTTCAAGGGGCGTTTAGACAACACTATTAACCATGTAGTTTAGTGTTAGGTAGTTCTGCAAGGAACAGGGATTTGGACTCGATGATCCTCATGGGTCTCTTCCAACTTGATATATTCTATGATTCAAATTTATGATCTCCAAGTTATAAATAACCTCAAAAAAAATCCCATGTATTTACACTATCATCAGAAAAAAGGGAATATAAAGAAGCCATAGGAAACAGGGGCCTTAGAGCCAATATTTTATTGAGACAAGAGCATGAAGAAGCAATTGTTTCCTTCTATCTCTGACAGGGAGCTATAAGATACAATTTTCAAGAAGTATGCCTCATATGTTTTCATCTCATATCCCTCCAGGTTCTTCCTTTCTCAGAGCCAATTAAGCTTCCCACTTAACAAGGCACATCCTGGAATTATTGTATCTGTAAGGATCCCCATGGTTTTCTGAAGAGAGTTTAATGCCAAGAATTACAGGGTAATAGTGATGTTACCTTCCACCACATTTAAAGCCTGAATTATGTGGTTTATTTGCTTAAATATGTTTTTCCAAGTATACATAAGCATATTCCTACAGGAAATATAAAAAAATGTGCAAATTCAAAAAAAAGTTTTCAATCATATTGTTTTTATTAACTCTTATTTGCAATTGAAAAATCTTTATTTTAATGAGAAAAGAGCATTCATGTAATATATCAATCACTGGGACCTTATCTTGGTTTTGGCTGGGATAGAGTTAATTTTATTCCTAATAGCTGGCAAAAGGCTGTGTTTTGGATTTAGTATGAGAATAATGTTGATAACACACTGTTTTTTGTTGTTGTTAAGTACTTGTGGTACTTATGCTAAGTCAAGGACTTTTTGCCTTCCCATGCTCTGCCAGCAGGGAGGTGCACAAGAAGCTGGGCTGAGGCACAGCCAGGGCAGCTGACCCAGACTGGCCAAAAGGATATTCCCTACCATATAACGTCATGCTCAGTATTTAAAACTGGAGTTGGCCAGGGGGTAGGAATCACATGTCAGAGGTGGGTTATCAATCACCAGTTGGTAAGCAATTGTTGCATTGTGCATCACTTTTTTTTTTTATAGTCCTTTATCAATACTATTATTGTTGTTATTATTATTATTAGTTCCTCTTCCTTTGCTGTCCTATTAAACTGTTTTTATCTCAACCCACGAGTTTTTTTTCCAGTTCTCTCCCTCATCCCACCTAGTGAGGAGGAGGTGAATGAGCAGAAGCATGGTGCCTAATTGCCAAGCGGGGCTAAACCACGACAGTCCTGTTTGGCACCCAACGTAGGACTCGAAGGGTTTGAGATAATAGAAGATCTATCAGAGCATCCTAAGGGATTTATATCTGTTAACAGTTGCAGGTCATGATATTTATTTGATTTGCATCATGCTCTCATTTTTGCTGTACATGTTAAAGATTTGTGTTGCCTTTTCCAGGCTGCTGTACTCTGCAATGATTAGTAATGTTCTGCCTGGAGATTTGTTTTTAGGACACTGACCTTGAGCTTAATGTGGTATCTGAGTGTGGTGGGTTGACCTGACCTTGTCTAGATGCCAGGTGTCACTAAGCTGATCTATCAGTCCCCTCCTCAGCAAGACATGGGGGAGAATTAAGATGGAAAAAAACCCCAAACATGTGGGTCAAGATAAAGACAGTTTAATAAAGCAAAAACAAAGACCACTAGCAAAGGAAAAGATTTATTCTCTACTTCCCATCAGCTGGTGATGTCCAGCCACTTCCCAGGAAGGAGGGCTTCAGTACACATAGTGGTTGTTCTGGAAGATAAACATCATAAAAACTGCCTCTCCCCCTGCTTCTCTTAGCTTTTATTGCTGAGCTGATGTCATATAGTATGGAATATCCCTTTGACCACTTTGGGTCAGCTGTCCCGGCTGTGTCCCCTCCCAAGATCTTGCCCACCCCCAGCCTACTTGTGAGGGGGGAATGTTGGAGAGACAGCCTTGATGCTGTGCAAGAATCAGTTTCTAGCTTATCAATACAAAGCACAGCACTATAAGGGCTGCTATGTTGAAAATTTATTCCATCTCGGCCAGACCCAATACACCAAGTTTTGTACTAAAGTCATTAGTGTACTTTGGGTACCATCTTGTGGAGACAATTAGCAGTTATACTTCTTCCTCTGAGAGGTTTTTTATGGAGTAAATCAGAATGGCACCTTCGCTGGCTTCTACCATGATGTTTCCTCCTTACAATAAGTTTTTAGTATCTTGACTATCCTTGGGTAGTTAAAATACTTCTATTGGTATTTCTGGGGAATATTGCTTTGGTTTTGTCTAAGGTTATCAAGCAATTTAAGAATATCACCCAGAGATCTGTCCCAAGGCTGGATAATTATGAGTGGCAGGGTGTGTGGAATATCATGGGCAAGTGCCTAGGACAACGGGCACCTCCAGTGTTTTGGAACTTTACCCTTGATCAAGTGCAGAATCTGAAAAACTAGTAGAATATTTAGAATAATTAGGCTGTCACCCTGACAGTTCTAGGGAGACACAAGTCATTGCAATTTGCTGGGGCCTGGCCCATGTTCAACACTATTCAGTACCTTCAAAGGGAAGAGAGGGTCTCTGGATCTGATGACAGCTTGACAAACACTGAGGCTATTCCAAGCCCTGTGACAGGTGCTGCAGCTGGACCAGAGAACCAACCCCTGCCAGTATCAGTCACCCCTATACAAAAGAAGAAATCATGGAAGCCAAAGTCAGCTTGTTTAGTAAGGGATAAAGAAGCTTCTTCCAAAACAGAGCAGAAGGAAGACATAGAGGAAGCAGACTACTCTGAAGCAGGGCCATTATGAGAAGAGGGAAGAGAGACAGTCACTGCTCAAGAAGGAGGAAGAGGAAGAACTCATAAATGAGGAAGTAAGGACCCTATCCCTGGGTGAGCTGTGAGAGATGCAAAAAAATTTCAGCTGTTGTGAGCACATGGTCATCTGACTGGTCTGTTGTTGAAATAATGGGACCAGTAGCCCAGAATGACAGGTTAGGGAAACTAACCAGCTGGGAACCCTTTCTAGGGAAGGGAGCATTGACAAAGTGATTGAAAAAAAGACACAAGTCCTCAGCCTCTGGAGGCGACTTCTGTCAGACATGAAGGAAAGGTATCCCTTCAAGGAAGATGTTCTATGTCACCCAGGCAAGTGGACCGCCACAGAGAGAGATATCCAGTACCTGAGGGAATTAGCCATGGTGGATGTGATTTATAATGACCTGGACAACACAGATCCAGAGGAAGCCCAGTGCACACGACCCATGGCAGAAGTTTGTATGGAGCGCACCATTGTCATGGACAATTCATTGGCAGTAATGACCTGGAAAGATGAAGAGGGACCAACTGTGGATAAATTGGCTGGGCAACTCTGGCAACATGAAGAGAGTCTCCCGTCCTCCCTATGGGACTGCATCTTGGCTATAGAGAAACTGCCAGACATGCTAGCAGAGAAACTCTCTGAGAAACTGTCCTGCGAGTTCCAGCAATTCAAAGGGGATATATTCTGCTCCCCACTGGTACAAACCAGTATCTCAGCTATTAGGAGTAAGCATTCCTCTGCTGAAGAGAGGGGATATAGAAGGTAAGCTCCACAGGCCACCCTGTGGTTTTATCTGTGTAACCATGAGGAGGACATGAGGAAGTGGGATACAAAATCTACCTCGACCCTAGAGGCACGGGTATGTGAGTTGTGAGGACAAAAAATCACAAAAATGGGTTTGGGTTCTTCCAGGAAAATTGCCACTCCAGTTTCCAGTGGGCAGTTCCTCAGACAGAGGAGTGTCTTGGTTTCAGTTGGGATAGAATTAATTTTCTTCACAGAAGCTAGTATGAGGCTATGTTTTGGATTTAGGATGAAAAAATTTTGATAACACACTGCTAGTTTTAGTCGTTCCTAAGCAGTCAAGGACTGTTCAGCTTGTCATGCTGGACTGCCAATGAGATGGCTGGGGGTGAACAGGAAGCTGAGAGGGGACACAGCTGGGACAGCTGACCCAGACTGGCCAAAGAGATATTCCATACCATATCACATCAGTATACAAATCTGGGATGAAGAAGAAGGAAGGGGTGGAGGGATGTTTGGAGTTATGGCGTCTGTCTTCCCAAGAAACAGTTACACGTGATGGAGCCCTGCTTCCCTGGAGATGGCTGAGCAACTGCCTGCTGATGGGAAGTAGTTAATGAATTCCTTGGTTTGCTTTGCTTGTATGCGTAGCTTTCGTTTTACCTATTAAACTGTGTTTATCTCAACCCATGAGTTTTCTCACTTTTACTCTTCTGATTCCCTCCCCCATCCCACATGGAGGGGGGTGTGTGAACGAGCGGTTGTGTGGTGCTTAGTTACTGGCTGGAGTTAGACCACAACAAGTAGAAGAGTTGATCTTACGTCTGATCATTTTGGAGGGACTTCTGATTCATATTTACAAGAAGTGAATAACAAATACTATGACCAGGATTAGAGGGATCCTGCCTCCAGCCCCTCTTTCCCAGAGCTAAGGGACAACTGAGTTTACTGGATTGTTGTGGTGGTGCATTTATCCTTGTCCTCTCCTCGCTCGATAAGCCTTGGCCTTGGAGTAGAGAGGTTGGAGGGTTGACTGTACCAAATACTCTTGTGTACATGGGAGTAACTCACCATACCCAGACAGCCTTGGAACATTTTTTTTTTAGCCATGATTTGGGTGGATCAGTACTAGCATCACTGGGATGTCGAGAATTCTAGCAATTACCAACAACTGATTTGTGGCAAGGATGGAAATTTACTGATGCCTAAAGTCTCAATCGTCTCTCAGTCCCATAAATAGTGGTACCAAGTGAGACCCTTTGAGCCCTCCTGGACCGCAGCAGGCTGCGACCAGCACCTCCCTCTGAGTGGGACGCCTCTCACAGTCCATGAACCATCAAGTTTGTGATCAAATCAGAGGCTCGGCTGATCCTGTGTTGAGTGATGCAAAACATTCAATGCAAGTATCTGACTGAATTCGAGGGGAATATTTAAAGGTACCTTTGTACATATCTATCTCTTTTCTCTATATGTCTTTATGAGTCTGATCTTAGTATGTTGCTATGATTTGATACTGTGATTTATCTCAATATCATTAATTTTAGTAAGTTTTAGGTTAATTATGTTACTAAGTTTTATATGATTTCATATTGTGATTTTGTCTCAATATTGTTAGTGAATTTGATCATTGTTATTTTAAAGTTACACCAAGCACTACACCAGAATCCCCAATACCTTATCCCTTTAGTCATAAACCATTGACCAAGTTCGGGACTAAAGATGGATTTCAGTCCACTCTGAACCTATTGACTCAATGGGAGGGCATTCCTTTACTTTCCGTACCTAACTTTAATCATAAACCATTGACCAAGTCTAGGACTAAGGGTGGATTTCAGTCCACTCTGAACTTACTGACTCAGCGGGAGGGTCTCCCTCATTTTCTTTCCCTTTTCCCAATCCTTAGACATAAACTCTTGACCAAGTCTGGGACTAGAGGTGGATTTCGGTCCACTCTGAGCCTCGTTACTCAATGGGAGGGTCTCCCCTACTTTATCTCCTCAATATCCACATTAACATGATTTGATCCATGAGCAAATAATTCCAATCTAGTTGTACCTTGGTCTCTCTTTGTATACCTTTTTCATGTTAAGTAAGCAATAGAGTGAACCTTGCCATCAAATTCTGTTAAGTCACAGAATCACAGAGCCACAGAATCATTAAGGTTGGAAAAGACCTTCAAGATCATCAAGTCTAACCATTAACCCACCACCACCATGCCCACTAAACCATGTCCCAAAGTGCCACGTCCACATGTTTTTTGAACACTTCCAGTGATGGTGACTCCACCATCTCCCTGGGCAGCCTGTTCCAATGCCTGACCACTCTCTCCATAAAGAATTTTTTTCTAATACCCAGTTTAAACCTCCCCTGGTGCAACTTGAGGCCATCTCATTTTGTCCTATCATTAGGATTACATTGCATGGGGTTGTTGTGACCCAAGTGCAGGACCCGGCACTTAGCCATGTTTAACCTCATAGAGTTGGCCTTGGCCCATTAATCCATCCTGTCCAGATTCCTCTGTAGAGCCTTCCTACCCTCAAGGATGGGACGACCTTCTTGGAGTTATGGTGTTTTGTCTTCCCAAGTAATTATTACATGAGTTGGAGTCCTGCTTTCCTGGATATGGCTGAACACCTGCCTGCAAATGGGAAGGAGTGATACATATGGAGGGGGCATGTGAGTGACTGTGTGGTACTTAGTTGCCGGCTGGGGCTAAACCATGTCATTTATAAAGATATTAAACAGAACTGGCCCCAATACTGAGCCCTGGGGAACACCACTTCTGACTGGCTGCCAAGTGGATTTAACTCCATTCACCACAATTCTTTATGCCTGGCCATCCAGCCAGTATTTTACCCAGCGAAGAGTACACTTCACCCAGCAATGAACAATCATTTCTCCAGAGGAATGCTGTGGGAAATGGTGTCAAAGGTATTACTAAAGAAGAAATTTCCCTATGAGTTTCACAAGCCACAAATCAGAGACATACCAAGTAAAAATAGGATTTAACTATTTTTTTTTCCTGTGGTGATAGAAGCCACTATAAATTAGGAATTACTGAATATGCAATATTCAAAGATGGCTTAAGATTTTAAAAATGTTTTGTAAATATGGAGTTTGACAATTAAGATAACACTTCAGGTAACATAGTATGATTAACAGATTGACAGGAAAAGTTATTAGTTTTGCTTAATTTTGACTAGAGAAATATCTTTTGAAAGACACATTCATCAATAATGGACTTACAAATTCATTTAACAGTAAGAATTGGCTGGTGCCAGTCATTTGTGTGACTGAAAAGACTCAAACATGTTGGCTGGTAGAAGTTCTATGTCATAAACATTTCAGCAATGTAGTACAGGGAAAAAGTCTGCTTTAGAGTTACCTGTCATTGGAATGAGAAAGATGCTGAATGGTTGTGATTTGAGCTTGGTTGTACATGAGCAGCAATGTTCCTGAGCACTTCACTTGACATGATTTGTTTACAATGTTTCATTTAACAATACTGAATTTTTGCCATGGAAATAAAGCATAGTACTTTGCATAAAGAAACCAACATCTTATTAATTTTATTTTATTATTTTTTTATATTCCAGAAAACTTGTTACATTTTCTATGCACACAAATAATTTCCAAATGTGATGTTTGTATGTGACATTCCACTACTAGGAAAGATTGTTAATTACTGAACTTTTTGTGGTGCCTTTATTTTTGCATCACAGAATGGAGTGTTAAGGTTCATCAATTTCACCTACGTGCACCTGGGAACATGTTTTAAGAATTTCTTATTCAAGGAGAGAGTGGTCAAGCATTGGAACAGGCAGCCCAGGGAGGTGGTGGAGTCACCATCACTGGAAGTGTTCAAAAAACGTGTAGACGTGGCACTTCGGGACATAGTTTAGTGAGTATGGTGGTGGTGGGTTGATGGTTGGACCCGATGATCTTAAAGGTCTTTTCCAACCTTAATGATTCTGTGATCCTGTGATTCTGAGCTTTGGAAAAAGAGTCAAGTGTTTGGTCTACTGAAGAGCATTAAATGCTGCATCACACAGAAATATAAAACAGCGAAAGTAAATTAAGTTATGTTGTGGTTTAATCCCAGCCAGCAACTAAGCACCACACAGCCGCTTGCTCATTCCCCCACAGTGGGACGGGGGAGAGAATCAGAAGAGTAGAAGTGAGGAAACTCAGTGGCTGTAATAAAGACAGTTTAATAGGTAAAGCAAAGCCGCGCACATAAGCAAAGTAAAACAAGGGATTCATTCACTACTCCCATTTGCAGGCAGGTGTTCAGCCATCTCCAGGGAAGCAGGGCTCCATCATGTGTAACTGTTACTTGGAAAGACAGACGCCATAACTCCAAACGTCCCTCCACCCCTTCCTTCTTCTTCATCCCAACTTTATATGCAGAGCATGACGTCATATGATATGGAATATCCCTTTTGCCAGCCTGGGTCAGCTGTCCCAGCTGTGTCCCCTCCCAGCTTCCCGTGCATCCCCAGCCTACTCGCTGGCAGTCCAGCATGAAAAGCCAGACAGTCCTTGACTGCTTAGCAACAACCCAAAACATCAGCACGTTATCAACATATTTTCATCCCAAATCCAAAACATAGCCTCACAATAGCTTCTATGAAGAAAATTAACTCTATCCCACCTGAAAACAGGACAAGTTAGAAGACTTGAATGGTATTAAATGAAAAATGAACAAAACCCAATAATCTAGTGAAATAATAAGAGTAAAGGTAGAATATATATAACAGTATATTAAGTCAAAATGTAATTCAATTTTTTTATTAACAGCAAGATCTTGGAATTATGCTATCTCCTCCCCATAAGACAGTGAAAGAAATAAACCAAATCCCCAGGGCTACAGAATAGTTCAATATTTCATAACAGATTCTGCACTTTTACAGAATCTTGAATGAATCATTGAAGGATCAAGTAGAGAGAGGTGTTACATAGTTGAGGATAAAGTCTAGTTATGAAAGGAGTCAGTGCAATTACACAAATACAGAATCTACTATTATGTGTATGTATTACTTTTATCCATCTAGTACATTGAAGGTATTGTAAAGCCATATAAATAAAATTTTAAAAATGCCTGAAGTCTTAGAAGATTAAAATACAAAGACTTTCAATAGAGTTTTAAGTCTCAACATCTGCTTTAAACTTACCTGCACAACTCAATGCATTCCAGGGTCCTGGCTTTCCTGTCAGCCCAATGTTCAGTAATAAATAAACTTTGCATTCAAGAAGCAGTTTGTAGGAACTGTGGAATGAGGCACAGCTGAAAGTCTTGTCTCACTGTTACCCAGAGCCAGAAACAGTAAAGTAGCTCTGGTTTCTGATTATTGATCTAACAATTAATTATATTAAGTCTAGTAGATTCCACTGCAGTTACTTGTCTCTATCATTTGCAACACAGTCTTGTGTTTATAAAGCATGATGTGCTTTAACATTTGATTGGAATAAAGAAAACCTTAATATCATTGTATCACTCAACCAACATAAAACATGATTACACACCTTCAAAAAAATAATAAAGAGAGATCACAAATTAGGGATTTGGTTAAAAATATCAGCCAAGCAAAATGCTTACACAAGCCTTTCTCCAAATACACATTCTGGTCATTGTTAATTTAACCCACATCAAGGTTTCCTTCAGAAGGCTTCCCTCTCCCCTTTTTTTCCACCTTTCCCTTTGCAGTTCTTTGTATTTGGCAGAGCCAAGCACCCGTTAGCTGAAAGTAGGATTTTGCACAACAAAACTTCTGACTGTTGTCAGATGATTTCTGGTGGCCAGTACTTATCTGTGTTAAATTTTGGGTTACTGTGAATTGCTCTAATTACTAGTGACCTGGTGTATTTCAGAATACTGAACTTCAGGTCAGCAAGGACTATAGTCTAAACCAGGAATTCTCTTACTGACAAATTTGCTGTTGATTTTTAAAAATTGTTTCCTTTTCTTTTGATACAAAACTATGTTTGTAGACTTTCCAACAGTATTTTGAAATATGTCTTTGAGTGGAAATAAACATGAAGAAACTTTTTTCATGAAAGCAAAATTCAGTCTGAAAAATGGTATGTGTAGCCCTAACCCTAGTGATTTCGTTGAAAAATAAATAAATATAATGATTCTCCAGATCTCTAAAACCTGTTATGTATAAAGATACCCCCCAAAAAAATCAGAAATATAATAATCTGTTTTTCAGTTCATTTTCAACAAATATTTTATAAAATTGTTTGTACTTAATATTTGCTTCAGATGGTGGTAAACAAAACTTGATTATGGTTAAAATTATGTGGTGAGTAATTATTAAGTGACTTAATAATAATTTTAACGTATTTATTTTTAGGAGTGGACCTAGCTTTTGTTTTGGTATAAACAAAATTTAACAAAAACATTATACTTAAGTAGTGTTTTCACCTCATTTAGAAACAAATAGAACCACAGCTTGTTGCTAAAAAATGTGAATGAAACATCAACTTTTAGTTTTGGTTATAAAAGCTTTTGATGAAAGGCTTAGAAATGTTAGCTTAGCAAATGTTAACCTGTTTTTCAGGCTAAAGAAGAACAATTATAGAAAACTGAATATTTCTCTTCCATATAAATTTAATTATTGCTTATAATATGCCTCATTTTTTACCAGCTAATGTTTGAAAATTTCAGCTCAGTATTTCAGCTCAAGCTTTTCAATGTATTGCATTGGAAATTGTGAATTTATATGAAAACTGCCTATTTAGGAGAATCAGTTTTAGAAAATATCTTAAAGTTATTTTATATCAGAAAGTGAATTTTAAAATGCCCTGAAACTGTTCTGACATATTGAAGATAATGTATTTATTGACATAGTTTTCAGATAAGGGAACAGAATAAAAATTTT
Organism: Phaethon lepturus; assembly: GCF_000687285.1. Lineage (NCBI taxonomy): Eukaryota > Metazoa > Chordata > Aves > Phaethontiformes > Phaethontidae > Phaethon > Phaethon lepturus. The sequence goes on along the minus strand of NW_010552457.1, from coordinate 1,414 downwards.
CACAGTACAGAACATCCCAGGCTGAAAACAACACGATTTTTTTCTATGAATGCATGTTAGGTTTATTGTCTCCATCTATGTCAATTTATTGGAGCAACACTCTCTCAGGATAAGAATTGACCTAGCACAAATTGGACATAACGACACTATGAAGACATTTTACTGGGAAATTCCCTTGATTTAAAATCTGGTTTGGTTAAGGAATCAAATATCCTCATACCATTAGAAAGCAAAACAAATTACTCACATAACCAGATTAACTTGGAAGGATGAAAGGAAAAAGAAAATATGACCAAATAGAAAAGCTTCATTCAGATTTTGCTTTTTTCCCATTTCTTAACATCCAAGATGCAACTTTTTTCTTACAATTAAATTTTCTTTCGCATTTGACTCCTCATATCTTTATTATTTCATCATGGTCCTTTCTAATGTATATAACATTCTTCCAAATATCCAGTTTTCAAAATATAACGCTAAAGACACCTGCTTTGCATATTAATTTTGTTCCATCACTTCTGAATTTTACAATAATTTGATGTGTCCCAATATGCAACAAACAAGTCTGTTTTGTAATATTTCATAAACTTTTACAGCTCTGTTTCCTGCTATTTGTTAAACAAATTTTGCTAATTATTATATTTTTTTTTTCCATAACATTTATTTACCAGGTTCTAAAACCTGTATCCTGCGTTGCCCTCTTATTCTTTTCAAATTCAGTTTTTTTAGAATCACCAAAGCATCCTAAAAGAACCCCCCTCAAAATAACACCAACAAACCAGAACTGTGGCAGAAGCTATTTTATAGACTAGACTAGGCTAGGCTAGGCTAGGCTGGCCTAGGCTAGAATACGATACGATATGATACACAGAAAAGGACTAGACTATTTCAGTTGGAAGGAACCTAAAAGGTTCACCTAGTCCAACTGTCTTACCAATTCAGTGTTGACCAAGTAGAAGTTTGACTTGTGCAAAGCATTTGACACTGTCCCACATGATATCCTCATCCCTAAATCAGAGAGACATAGATTTCACGGCAAGCATTTGACACTGTCCCACATGACATCCTCACCCCTAAATCAGAGAGACATAGATTTCACGGCCGGACCACTCAGTGGATAAGGAATTTGCTGGGTGGTCACACTCCAAGAGTTGTGGTCACCAGCTCAATGTCCAAGTGGAGACGAGTGATGAGTGGCGTTCCTCAGGGGTTAATATTGGGACTGGCACTGTTTAACATATTTGTCGGCTACACGGACAGTGGGATTGAGTGCACCCTCAGCAAGTTTGGCGACAACACCAAGCTGTGTTGTGCAGTCAATACTCTGGGGGAAGGGATGCCATGCAGTGGGACCTTGGCAGGCCTGAGAGGTGGGCCTGTGCAAACCTCATGGACTTCAACAAGGACAAGTGCAAGG
>NW_010552456.1:0-824 GCF_000687285.1 Phaethon lepturus | reverse complement strand
TAGACTTGTGTATGTTCAGGTTCCTCAGCTGGTCTCGAACGTGATCTCTTACAGTGGGAGGGACTTTCGTCCTCCAATCCCCATCTTGCAGTCCATCCCCTAAACTGCTTCTTCCTGGATAATGGGGAGTTTATTGCGCTCTCCATCCCTGTCTTCCAGCTCAGGGGGCTGAATACCCTGAGGGTACCTGGTCTAGCTATTAAAGATTGAGGCAAAGAAGGCATTAAGTACCTCAACCTTGTCCTCGTCTTCAGTGACAATGTTCCCCTCCACATCCAATACGGGATGGTGACTCTCCTTGCCTCTCTTTTTGTTGTTAATACATTTGTAAAAGTTTTTTTTGTTGTCCTTTATTACTGTGGCCAGACTGAGCTCTAGCTGGGCTTTTACCTTTCTAATTTTCTCTCTGCATTACCTAACGAGATCCTTGTTCTCTTCCTGAGTTGCCTGCCCCTTCTTCCAAATGTGATATATTCTCCTTTCTCCCTGAGTCCCAGCAAAATCTCCCTGTTCAGCCAGGTCAGTCACCTTCCCCGCCAGCTTGTCTTATGGCACATGGGGACCGCCTGCTCCTGCACCTTTAAGATTTCCTTTTTAAAGACTGTCCAACCTTCCTGGATCCCTTTGCCCTTCAGGACTGTCTCCCAAGGAACTCTCTCAACCAGTGTCCTGAACAGGCCGAAGTCTGCCCTCCGGAAGTCCATGGCAGCAGTTTTGCTGACCCCCCTCCTTACTTCACCAAGAATCGATAATTCTTTCATGTCATGATCGCTAAGCTCAAGACAGCCTCCAGCCACCGCATCTCCCACCAGTCCTTCTCTGTT